>NW_027015524.1:128950-289075 GCF_036934945.1 Oncorhynchus masou masou
TTAGAAATTATAAGAGAGTCTTGGCAAGACATGACCTCAAAGGTTTTTCAACAATAAAATGCCAAGGCCAAGAGCAACCCATTTTTTCTCAGTTTGACATCACTGCATGAATATGTGACATCCACTTGAATGGTGACCAGGAGCTGCAAATAAAATGAGAAGGTTTGGAAGCAAAATAATAGAAGTCAAAGAAAGGTGACAATAATTGGGGACATTTCTTTGTGATTTTATGAAATCAAAATATTTTGCAATAAAACATTGGTCAGTTAGCTCGACCACAGCGACTGACATACATAGGCCTAACGTTTCTTCTAGCCTCAACGCAACAACAGGTTGGTTATAAATGAAACTATTTCAAAACTATATCTGATATTAAAATAAAAGTGTGTATTATTGTTCAATTGGACATCCTTGGTGGTCCATGATGGCCCTTGTGTGCATCCAAAATGGCTCCCTATATAGTGCATGACCTCTGACCAGAGCCACCAACGTAGTGCACTATAAAGGGAATAGGGTGCCATTTGGGATGCAAACTCCAGCCACATTTGGTCTTCAATAAGGTCTGAGGGAGGGGGGCACACTGAAAATGTGTTATATTTCCTTGCAATCAAAATGAGCAAAAGATAGTCCTCTATCCTTCAAATGTTTTTTTTCCTCGATACTCCCTGTTTAGCTTTAATTAAAGTATATTGAGTTTGTTCCCCCACCCCAAAAAATATATAGATATATAAAAATGTCATTTCTTTTTACTCAAACCATGGGCCGTATGTTTGACAGCCCTGATCTAGCCCAAAACAAACCTTTCTCCCCTGACACAAACCTGACCCCTCTCCTATCTCCTGTCCTCTGTCTTCTTTCAACTGCTTTGTGACAGGGGTGTTGCTCGGATGCCATTTCTGACATTGTAAGGTAATTAGCCATTTCTTTGATGAGGCACAGACAAAAGTGGTTGTGCATTAGATGGGTACAGCAGTGAAATTAATGCATGCTAATTAAGCAGCTCTTTGTTGCAGGGAGGGTGCTGGGGAAGATGAGAAGGCTCTGTAGCACTCTGTTCTCTATGGGACAGATTGAGCACCCATTGTCAACGGCTCACTCAGGTGTAAATGAACTCTCTGTGTTATTTTGGAAAGATTGGAAAAATTGATGATGTGCAACATGCATAGTCAATGAGAGCTCGGGAGCACAGGGAGGAAGAGAGAGGCTGATACTACAATACTCTGTCATCCCAGCCCAGTACTGGCCAGTAGAACAGAGAGAGAGGCTGATACTACAATACTCTGTCAACCCAACCCAGTACTGGCCAGTAGAACAGAGAGAGAGAGACTGATACTACAATACTCTGTCAACCCAACCCAGTACTGGCCAGTAGAACAGAGAGAGAGAGAGAGAGGCTGATACTACAATACTCTGTCAACCCAACCCAGTACTGGCCAGTAGAACAGAGAGAGAGAGACTGATACGACAATACTCTGTCAACCCAACCCAGTACTGGCCAGTAGAACAGAGAGAGAGAGAGACTGATACTACAATACTCTGTCAACCCAACCCAGTACTGGCCAGTAGAACAGAGAGAGAGAGAGAGAGGCTGATACTACAATACTCTGTCAACCCAACCCAGTACTGGCCAGTAGAACAGAGAGAGAGAGAGACTGATACTACAATACTCTGTCAACCCAACCCAGTACTGGCCAGTAGAACAGAGAGAGAGAGAGACTGATACTACAATACTCTGTCAACCCAACCCAGTACTGGCCAGTAGAACAGAGAGAGAGAGAGAGAGAGAGAGAGAGAGAGAGAGAGGCTGATACTACAATACTCTGTCAACCCAACCCAGTACTGGCCAGTAGAACAGAGAGAGAGAGAGAGAGAGAGAGAGAGAGAGAGAGAGAGAGAGAGACTGATACTACAATACTCTGTCAATCCAACCCAGTACTGGCCAGTAGAACAGAGAGAGAGGCTGATACTACAATACTCTGTCAACCCAACCCAGTACTGGCCAGTAGAACAGAGAGAGAGAGGCTGATACTACAATACTCTGTCAACCCAACCCAGTACTGGCCAGTAGAACAGAGAGAGAGAGACTGATACTACAATACTCTGTCAATCCAACCCAGTACTGGCCAGTAGAACAGAGAGAGAGGCTGATACTACAATACTCTGTCAACCCAGCCCAGTACTGGCCAGTAGAACAGAGAGAGAGAGAGAGGCTGATACTACAATACTCTTGTCATCCCAGCCCAGTACTGGCCAGTAGAGAGAGAGAGAGAGAGAGAGAGAGAGAGAGAGAGAGAGAGAGAGAGAGAGAGAGAGAGAGAGAGAGAGACTGATACTACAATACTCTGTCAACCCAACCCAGTACTGGCCAGTAGAACAGAGAGAGAGAGAGAGAGAGAGAGAGAGACTGATACTACAATACTCTGTCAATCCAACCCAGTACTGCCCAGTAGAACAGAGAGAGAGGCTGATACTACAATACTCTGTCAATCCAACCCAGTACTGGCCAGTAGAACAGAGAGAGAGGCTGATACTACAATACTCTGTCAACCCAACCCAGTACTGGCCAGTAGAACAGAGAGAGAGAGGCTGATACTACAATACTCTGTCAACCCAGCCCAGTACTGGCCAGTAGAACAGAGAGAGAGAGAGAGAGAGAGAGAGAGGCTGATACTACAATACTCTGTCATCCCAGCCCAGTACTGGCCAGTAGAACAGAGAGAGAGAGAGAGAGAGAGAGACTGATACTACAATACTCTGTCAATCCAACCCAGTACTGGCCAGTAGAACAGAGAGAGAGAGAGAGAGAGAGAGAGAGAGACTGATACTACAATACTCTGTCAACCCAACCCAGTACTGGCCAGTAGAACAGAGAGAGATAGGCTGATACTACAATACTCTGTCAACCCAACCCAGTACTGGCCAGTAGAACAGAGAGAGAGAGACTGATACTACAATACTCTGTCAATCCAACCCAGTACTGGCCAGTAGAACAGAGAGAGAGAGACTGATACTACAATACTCTGTCAACCCAACCCAGTACCGGCCAGTAGAACAGAGAGAGAGAGGCTGATACTACAATACTCTGTCAACCCAACCCAGTACTGGCCAGTAGAACAGAGAGAGATAGGCTGATACTACAATACTCTGTCAACCCAACCCAGTACTGGCCAGTAGAACAGAGAGAGAGAGACTGATACTACAATACTCTGTCAATCCAACCCAGTACTGGCCAGTAGAACAGAGAGAGAGAGAAGCTGATACTACTATACTCTGTCAACCCAACCCAGTACTGGCCAGTAGAACAGAGAGAGAGAGAGGGAGAGAGAGAGACTGATACTACAATACTCTGTCAACCCAACCCAGTACTGGCCAGTAGAACAGAGAGAGAGAGGCTGATACTACAATACTCTGTCAACCCAACCCAGTACCGGCCAGTAGAACAGAGAGAGAGAGACTGATACTACAATACTCTGTCATCCCAACCCAGTACTGGCCAGTAGAACAGAGAGAGAGAGAGAGAGGCTGATACTACAATACTCTGTCAACCCAACCCAGTACTGGCCAGTAGAACAGAGAGAGAGAGAGGCTGATACTACAATACTCTGTCAACCCAACCCAGTACTGGCCAGTAGAACAGAGAGAGAGAGACTGATACTACAATACTCTGTCAACCCAACCCAGTACTGGCCAGTAGAACAGAGAGAGAGAGACTGATACTACAATACTCTGTCAACCCAACCCAGTACTGGCCAGTAGAACAGAGAGAGAGAGACTGATACTACAATACTCTGTCAACCCAACCCAGTACTGGCCAGTAGAACAGAGAGAGAGAGACTGATACTACAATACTCTGTCAACCCAACCCAGTACTGGCCAGTAGAACAGAGAGAGAGAGAGAGAGAGAGAGAGAGAGAGAGAGAGAGAGAGAGGCTGATACTACAATACTCTGTCATCCCAACCCAGTACTGGCCAGTAGAACAGAGAGAGAGAGAGAGAGAGAGAGAGAGAGGCTGATACTACAATACTCTGTCAATCCAACCCAGTACTGGCCAGTAGAACAGAGAGAGAGAGAGAGAGAGAGAGAGAGAGAGAGAGAGAGAGAGAGGCTGATACTACAATACTCTGTCATCCCAACCCAGTACTGGCCAGTAGAACAGAGAGAGAGAGGCTGATACTACTATACTCTGTCAACCCAACCCAGTACTGGCCAGTAGAACAGAGAGAGAGAGGCTGATACTACAATACTCTGTCAATCCAACCCAGTACTGGCCAGTAGAACAGAGAGAGAGGCTGATACTACAATACTCTGTCAACCCAGCCCAGTACTGGCCAGTAGAACAGAGAGAGAGAGAGAGAGAGAGAGAGAGAGAGAGAGAGAGAGAGAGAGAGGCTGATACTACAATACTCTGTCATCCCAGCCCAGTACTGGCCAGTAGAACAGAGAGAGAGAGAGAGAGAGAGAGAGAGAGAGAGAGACTGATACTACAATACTCTGTCAATCCAACCCAGTACTGGCCAGTAGAACAGAGAGAGAGAGAGAGACTGATACTACAATACTCTGTCAATCCAACCCAGTACTGGCCAGTAGAACAGAGAGAGAGGCTGATACTACAATACTCTGTCAACCCAACCTAGTACTGGCCAGTAGAACAGAGAGAGAGAGAGAGGCTGATACTACAATACTCTGTCAACCCAACCCAGTACTGGCCAGTAGAACAGAGAGAGAGAGGCTGATACTACAATACTCTGTCAACCCAACCCAGTACTGGCCAGTAGAACAGAGAGAGAGAGGCTGATACTACAATACTCTGTCAACCCAACCCAGTACTGGCCAGTAGAACAGAGAGAGAGGCTGATACTACAATACTCTGTCAACCCAACCCAGTACTGGCCAGTAGAACAGAGAGAGAGAGGCTGATACTACTATACTCTGTCAACCCAACCCAGTACTGGCCAGTAGAACAGAGAGAGAGAGGCTGATACTACAATACTCTGTCAACCCAACCCAGTACTGGCCAGTAGAACAGAGAGAGAGAGGCTGATACTACAATACTCTGTCAACCCAACCCAGTACTGGCCAGTAGAACAGAGAGAGAGAGGCTGATACTACTATACTCTGTCAACCCAACCCAGTACTGGCCAGTAGAACAGAGAGAGAGAGGCTGATACTACAATACTCTGTCAACCCAACCCAGTACTGGCCAGTAGAACAGAGAGAGAGAGAGGCTGATACTACTATACTCTGTCAACCCAACCCAGTACTGGCCAGCAGGACAGAGAGAGAGGCTGATACTACAATACTCTGTCAACCCAACCCAGTACTGTCTCCCTCCCTAGCCTAGAAGACTGTCTCCCTCCCTAGCCTAGAAGACTGTCTCCCTCCCTAGCCTAGAAGACTGTCTCCTCCCTAGCCTAGAATACTGTCTCCCTCCCTAGAATATAAGACTGTCCTTCTCCCTAGCCTAGAAGACTATCTCCCTCCTTAGCCTAGAAGACTGTCTCCCTCCCTAGCCTAGAAGACTGTCCCCCTCCCAAGCCTAGAAGACTGTCTCCCTCCCTAGCCTAGAAGACTGGCTCCCTCCCTAGCCTAGAAGACTGTCTCCCTCCCTAGCCTAGAAGACTGGCTCCCTCCCTAGCCTCGAAGACTGTCCTTCTCCCTGGCCTAGAAGACTGTCTCCCTCCCTAGCCTAGAAGACTGTCTCCCTCCCTAGCCTAGAAGACGGTCTCCCTCCCTAGCCTAGAAGACTGTCTCCCTCCCTAGCCTAGAAGACTGTCTCCCTCCCTAGCCTAGAAGACTGTCTCCCTCCCTATCCTAGAAGACTGGCTCCCTCCCTAGCCTAGAAGACTGGCTCCCTCCCTAGGCTAGAAGACTGGCTCCCTCCCTAGCCTAGAAGACTGGCTCCCTCCCTAGCCTAGAAGACTGGCTCCCTCCCTAGCCTAGAAGACTGTCTCCCTCCCTAGCCTAGAAGACTGGCTCCCTCCCTAGCCTAGAAGACTGGCTCCCTCCCTAGCCTCGAAGACTGTCCTTCTCCCTGGCCTAGAAGACTGTCTCCCTCCCTAGCCTAGAAGACTGTCTCCCTCCCTAGCCTAGAAGACTGTCTCCCTCCCTAGCCTAGAAGACTGTCTCCCTCCCTATCCTAGAAGACTGTCTCCCTCCCTAGCCTTGAAGACTGGCTCCCTCCCTAGCCTAGAAGACTGGCTCCCTCCCTAGCCTAGAAGACTGGCTCCCTCCCTAGCCTAGAAGACTTGCTCCCTCCCTAGCCTAGAAGACTGGCTCCCTCACTAACCTAGAAGTCTGGCTCCCTCCCTAGCCTAGAAGACTGTCTCCCTCCTTAGCCTATAAGACTGTCTCCCTCCCTAGCCTAGAAGACTGTCTCCTCCCTAGCCTAGAAGACTGGCTCCCTCCCTAGCCTAGAAGACTGGCTCCCTCCCTAGCCTAGAAGACTGACTCCCTCCCTAGCCTAGAAGACTGGCTCCCTCCCTAGCCTAGAAGACTGGCTCCCTCCCTAGCCTAGAAGACTGTCTCGCTCCCGTCCCTAGAAGTCAATGCCAAACTGCTATACATCTTCCAGTGGCAACGCTGCCAACAGGCTGTCACTCAGTGAGGAGCTGGGGGCAGTATTTGGCTCTGCTGCTCATCCATCCACACTGGCATGCCACAACCCTCAGCCCCCAATCTGCCCTGACTCCTGGCTCTCCCAGTGTTCCTCAGTGTCCAGACTAATGGAGCAGGACCTATCATCCCATTTCATCTCCCAGGGAGAACTGGGAGCTGTACCACGGACACACACACACACACACACACACGCATGCACGCACACACAAACACCCACACACCCACACCCCATCTGTTCTACTTGTCTCTCTTTCTGCTCAGCGAGACCCATGAAACAACCCCAGACTCCTGTCTGCCTGCACCCACGACTGCGTGGCCATGCACGCCTCCAACTCAATCATCAAGTTTGCGGACGACACAACAATGGTAGGCTTGATTACCAACAACGACGAGACGGCCTACAGGGAGGAGGTGAGGGCCCTCGGAGTGTGGTGTCTAGGAAAATAACCTCACACTCAATGTCAACAAAACTAAGGAGATGATTGTGGACTTCAGGAAACAGCAGAGGGAACAGTAGTGGAGAGGGTAGTCAGTTTTAAGTTCCTCGGAGTACACATCACAGACAAACTGAATTGGTCCACTCACACAGACAGCATCGTGAAGAAGGCGCAGCAGCGCCTCTTCAACCTCAGGAGGCTGAAGAAATTCGTCTTGTCACCAAAAGCACTCACAAACTTCTACAGATGCACAATCGAGAGCATCCTGTCGGGCTGTATCACCGCCTGGTATGGCAACTGCTCCGCCCACAACCGTAAGGCTCTCCAGAGGGTAGTGAGGTCTGCACAATGCATCACCGGGGGCAAACTACCTGCCCTCCAGGACACCTACACCACCCGATGTTACAGGAAGGCCATAAAGATCATCAAGGACAACAACCACCCGAGCCACTGCCTGTTCACCCCGCTATCGTCCAGAAGGTGAGGTCAGTACAGGTGCATCAAAGCTGGGACCGAGAGACTGAAAAACAGCTTCTATCTCAAGGCCATCAGACTGTTAAACAGCCACCACTAACATTGAGTTGCTGCTCCCAACACACTGACTCAACTCCAGCCACTTTAATAATGGGAATTGATGGAAAATATATCACTAGCCACTTTAAACAATGCTACTTAATATAATGTTTACATACCCTACATTATTTATCCCATATGTATACGTATATACTGTACTCTACTGCATCTTTATGTAATACATGTATCACTAGCCACTTTAAACGATGCCACTTTGTTTACATACTCATCTCATATGTATATACTGTACTCGATACCATCTACTGCATCTTGCCTATGCCGCTCTGTACCATCACTCATTCATATATCTTTATGTACATATTCTTTATCCCTTTACACTCATGTGTATAAGGTAGTAGTTTTGGAATTGTTAGCTAGATTACTCGTTGGTTATTACTGCATTGTCAGAACTAGAAGCACAAGCATTTCGCGACACTCGCATTAACATCTGCTAACCATGTGTATGTGACAAATAACATTTGATGTCTTCCAGTCTGTCTGCTCTGCCTGCCTGTCTTCCTGCCTGTCTGCCTGGGCCTGGCACCTCCATGCCAACATGGACCAGCACACAAGACTGTAAACTCTCCTTCCATACTCACATTAAGCATCTCCAATCCAAAATGAAATCTAGAATCGGCTTCCTCTTTTGCAACAAAGCATCCTTCACTCATGCTGCCAAACATACCCTCGTAAAACTGACCATCCTACCGATCCTTGACTTTGGCGATGTCATTTACAAAATAGCCTCCAACACTCTACTCAACAAATTGGATGTAGTCTATCACAGTGCCATCCGTTTTGTCACCAAAGCCCCATATACTACCCACCACTGCAACCTGTATGCTCTCATTGGCTGGCCCTCGCTTCACATTCTTTGCCCCATCATCCTCAGTAAAGTTGTTTAACCACCACATGCCTAGTTAAACCCCATCATCCTCAGTAAAGTTGTTGAACCACCACCATATGTCTGTGTCTAGTTAAACTCATCATCCTCAGTAAAGTTGTTTAACCACCACCACCATATGCCTAGTTAAACCCCATCATCCTCAGTAAAGTTGTTGAATCACCACCATATGTCTGTGTCACGTTAAACCCCATCATCCTCAGTAAAGTTGTTTAACCACCACCATATGTCTAGTTAAACCCCATCATCCTCAGTAAAGTTGTTTAACCACCACCATATGTCTAGTTAAACCCCATCATCCTCAGTAAAGTTGTTTAACCACCACCATATGTCTAGTTAAACCCCATCATCCTCAGTAAAGTTGTTTAACCACCACCATATGTCTGTGTCTAGTTAAACCCCATCATCCTCAGTAAAGTTGTTTAACCACCACCATATGTCTGTGTCTAGTTAAACCCCATCATCCTCAGTAAAGTTGTTTAACCACCACATGTCTAGTTAAACCTCATCATCCTCAGTAAAGTTGTTTAACCACCACCACCATATGTCTGTGTCTAGTTAAACCCCATCATCCTCAGTAAAGTTGTTTAACCACCACCACCATATGTCTGTGTCTAGTTAAACCCCATCGTCCTCAGTAAAGTTGTTTAACCACCACCATATGTCTGTGTCTAGTTAAACCCCATCATCATCAGTAAAGTTGTTTAACCACCACCACCATATGTCTAGTTAAACCCCATCATCCTCAGTAAAGTTGTTTAACCACCACCACCATATGTCTGTGTCTAGTTAAACCCCATCATCATCAGTAAAGTTGTTTAACCACCACCATATGTCTGTGTCTAGTTAAACCCCATCATCCTCAGTAAAGTTGTTTAACCACCACCATATGTCTGTGTCTAGTTAAACCCCATCGTCCTCAGTAAAGTTGTTTAACCACCACCATATGTCTGTGTCTAGTTAAACCCCATCATCATCAGTAAAGTTGTTTAACCACCACCACCATATGTCTAGTTAAACCCCATCATCCTCAGTAAAGTTGTTTAACCACCACCACCATATGTCTGTGTCTAGTTAAACCCCATCGTCCTCAGTAAAGTTGTTTAACCACCACCACCATATGTCTGTGTCTAGTTAAACCCCATCATCATCAGTAAAGTTGTTTAACCACCACCACCATATGTCTAGTTAAACCCCATCATCCTCAGTAAAGTTGTTTAACCACCACCACCATATGTCTGTGTCTAGTT
Organism: Oncorhynchus masou masou; assembly: GCF_036934945.1. Taxonomy (NCBI): domain Eukaryota; kingdom Metazoa; phylum Chordata; class Actinopteri; order Salmoniformes; family Salmonidae; genus Oncorhynchus; species Oncorhynchus masou. Next base: position 138,731 of record NW_027015524.1, read on the forward strand.
AAAACCCATCATCCTCAGTAAAGTTGTTTAACCACCACCATATGTCTGTGTCTAGTTAAACCCCATCATCATCAGTAAAGTTGTTTAACCACCACCACCATATGTCTAGTTAAACCCCATCATCCTCAGTAAAGTTGTTTAACCACCACCATATGTCTGTGTCTAGTTAAACCCCATCATCCTCAGTAAAGTTGTTTAACCACCACCACCATATGTCTGTGTCTAGTTAAACCCCATCATCCTCAGTAAAGTTGTTGAACCACCACCATATGGCTGTGTCACGTTAAACCCCATCGTCCTCAGTAAAGTTGTTTAACCACCACCATATGTCTAGTTAAACCCCATCATCCTCAGTAAAGTTGTTTAACCACCACCATATGTCTAGTTAAACCCCATCATCCTCAGTAAAGTTGTTTAACCACCACCATATGTCTAGTTAAACCCCATCATCCTCAGTAAAGTTGTTTAACCACCACCATATGTCTGTGTCTAGTTAAACCCCATCATCGCCATAGTGATTTGACGTGTAGCAGAACTGTTGGTTTTGAGTGTGATGGGTAATACTGTGTATTACAGTACCAGATAGTGGCTACGTCCCCAAGGGAACCCTATTCCCTACAGAGTGCACTACTGTAGACCAGGGCCCATAGGACCAGAGCCCAAAAGTAGTGCACTATCTTGGGAATATTGTACCATTTGGGATACATCCAACGACACCAAAATCTTATCATCACCTGGCCTAGACCGACCGCCAAGCTGTTCTCTGTCAGCTTGTTCCCTCTGATAAGAAGCTGCAGTTGGCTTCATTAAAGCAGATTGTCATGGTGATAACAGAGAGATAGAGTGGGCTTGTTGAGAGGATTCTGTTGGCACACAGACACAATGCTGTAATGACTCAGCCCAAATGTTTTGATTGATTGATTGAATAACTTGTTTATGATGGCTGTGATGTAAGTGATGTTCTAATGTAATGTCCTTGTTATTGTATCTTGTTCTATTTATTGTCTTAGGGCACCATTGAAAATGAGACCCTGGTCTCAACTGAGCTGATTAAACTAAAGTGAATAAAAACATCTGTGGCTGTCCCAACCATAATGCCAGTGACGGAGATACGGCCAGCGGAAGTGAAAACAGCTGAATGTGTGGCAGTGACAGAGAGAGCAGGGTGGCATACAAACTAGCAGCTGCCTGGCAGCAGAACTGAGCCAAACTGAACTGCTCGGGCATCCATCTACTCTCAAGAAGTAACGTGTCAGAGGGAGCAGTAAACGTCCACTTATTCATTGATAGAAAGCTCCATGTAGAATTGTACAAGTGAGAACGAATCAAATGCAATCATGACTAAAATTACCAAACGGTCAAAGCAGTCACTTGTGAAGAAGCTACTTTGGAATCGATGCATTGTATATTTAGTGAAGTAGGTGATGGTGAGGCCTATAGTAATATTGTATCCTCCATTTTACATCACTGCAGACTAAATTAATGCAAGTTCATGGTGCCCATGAAAGTCTGTTGTGCAAATCCCTTATTGTGAACTCTGACCACTGCCCCGAGGCACAATACCCAGGTCAATAACCTCTCAGCTCCACTGCCAGCTAGGGAACAAACCCAATGTTGTCTCTGTCATGGAGAGACAGAGAGAGAAAGAGGGAGAGAGATGGAGAGAGAAAGAGTGTGGGAGAGCGAGAGAGGGAGAGAGAGGAGAGAGAGAGGAACGGAGGAAGAGAGAAAGTGAATCAGAAGAAAACTCTAGTCCAGTCTATCCACAGGACTTAATGAGCACCAATGGTGTGTCTCCAGAGAGAGGGTTCATACTGTCTGCTACACTAGTGGACTGTCTCTGCTCTGAATTATTCATCGGCTCAATATGGGGAGCGACTGACCCTCCTCCTAGCCTCAGTTTCTCTATCTGCTTCCCAAATGGCATACTATCCCCTATATATCCCCTATGGGCCCTGGTCAAAAGAAGAGCACTATATAGGGAATAGGGAAGCCATTTGGGACACACATATGTCTCTGTCCTGGGAGCTCCCACTAGGCCTGACTAGACACAAGATGGCTGAAAGAGAAGAGAGAGAAGCAGCTAGCATCATCCCAGGGTCACAGGAGTCAGGATGTAACATCTGGAACCAGGGACCAAGAGGGAGGGAGGTGGAATATATCCAGGACCAATTCCTCCAGGAGGGACAGACAGAGGATTCAGACTGCAGGTACAAGGATTAGAAAGAGGACATCGCCGCTAGCGGTCGATTCTGCAAAACAAATAATCAACTCTGGTTTCCTTCCAGAGGACCACAGTGGAAATAAGCCCTCAGTCTTTGCGGTGTAGTCTCTGGCTGGAGCAACCTTCTACTTTTAATTATCCAATTCCCCTGCCAGGTGAGGCTGTTCATGCATTGTGGAGAAGAACAAATATAATCCTACATTTTGCGTCTACATTTCACAGAGAAGATGATCAGTTATGAATAGAACAGATGGGGAGGGTGAGGAGGGTGAATTAGGGGACAAAACATGAATCATATTTAATACAATTCATTAATATATCCAGATAGAGGTGTCCAATATAGAGCCAGCGTAACAGAAGTGGCACCCCTGTGACACACATGATGTCATTGAAGTGGGGAGGCTAACATCCAGACTGGAAAGGGGAGGCTGATTAAATTCCACCCATAACGTACGATGCATTCAGAGTAGTGTGTTGTCATACATACATGCTTACGTGCTTCTACACCTGCATGGCTTGCTATTTGGGGTTTTAGGCTTACATCAGCACTTTGAGATATCAGCTGATGTAAGAAGGGCTATATAAATACATTTGATACATACATACAGGCAGGTGCCGTGTGTGTGTGTGTGTGTGTGTGTGTGTGTGTGTGTATGTGTGTGTGTGTGTGTGTGTGTGTGTGTGTGTGTGTGTGTGTGTGTGTGTGTGTGTGTGTGTGTGTGTGTGTGTGAGAGAGAGAGAGAGAGTGTGTGCGTGTATGTGAGAGAGTGTGAGTGAGAGTGAGACCAACTGAATAAGGCCAGGTCACTTAATCGCATTAACACCCAGGTGGAAGAAGTGCTTGTGTGCTAATTAGGACAGGGACAGACAGACATGAATCAATAGGAGAGAGAGGAGAGGCTGAGGCCCAAAAGGAACCCTATTCCATATACATATTCGGTCTGTCCACTCCAATGGAGCCTCCGCTGCCTATCCTTTGGTCTGTCCACTCCAATGGAGCCTCCGCTGCCTATCCTTCAGTCTGTCCACTCCAATGGAGCCTCCACTGCCTATCCTTCGGTCTGTCCACTCCAATGGAGCCTCCACTGCCTATCCTTCGGTCTGTCCACTCCAATGGAGCCTCCACTGCCTATCCTACAGTCTGTCCACTCCAATGGAGCCTCCACTGCCTATCCTACAGTCTGTCCACTCCAATGGAGCCTCCACTGCCTATCCTACAGTCTGTCCACTCCAATGGAGCCTCCGCTGCCTATCCTACGGTCTGTCCACTCCAATGGAGCCTCCACTGCCTATCCTACAGTCTGTCCACTCCAATGGAGCCTCCACTGCCTATCCTACAGTCTGTCCACTCCAATGGAGCCTCCACTGCCTATCCTACAGTCTGTCCACTCCAATGGAGCCTCCGCTGCCTATCCTTCGGTCTGTCCACTCCAATGGAGCCTCCGCTGCCTGTCCTACAGTCTGTCCACTCCAATGGAGCCTCCACTGCCTATCCTTCGGTCTGTCCACTCCAATGGAGCCTCCGCTGCCTATCCTTCGGTCTGTCCACTCCAATGGAGCCTCCGCTGCCTGTCCTATGGTCTGTCCACTCCAATGGAGCCTCCACTGCCTATCCTTCGGTCTGTCCACTCCAATGGAGCCTCCGCTGCCTGTCCTACAGTCTGTCCACTCCAATGGAGCCTCCACTGCCTATCCTTCGATCTGTCCACTCCAATGGAGCCTCCACTGCCTATCCTTCGATCTGTCCACTCCAATGGAGCCTCCGCTGCCTATCCTTCGGTCTGTCCACTCCAATGGAGCGTCCGCTGCCTATCCTTCGGTCTGTCCACTCCAATGGAGCCTCCACTGCCTATCCTTCGGTCTGTCCACTCCAATGGAGCCTCCGCTGCCTATCCTTCAGTCTGTCCACTCCAATGGAGCCTCCGCTGCCTATCCTTCGGTCTGTCCACTCCAATGGAGCCTCCACTGCCTGTCAAGCCCAAACTCATTTCACACTATTGAGATGAACAACAAGACTATTGCAGATAGGGTGGTGTTGGTCCAAACGCGATGAACAAGAAGACTGGTGCAGATAGGGTGGTGTTGATCATAACCTGATGAACACCAAGACTGGTGTAGATAGGGTGGTGTTGGTCCAAACCTTGATGAACACCAAGACTGGTGAAGATAGGGTAGCGTTGGTCCAAACCCGATAAACAAGAAGACTGGTGCAGATAGGGTGGTGTTGGTCCAAACCTTGATGAACACCAAGACTGGTGCAGATAGGGTGGCGTTGGTCCAAACCTTGATGAACAGCAAGACTGGTGCAGACAGGGTGGCGTTGGTCTAAACCTTGATGAACACCAAGACTGGTGTAGATAGGGTGGTGTTGGTCCAAACCTTGATGAACACCAAGAATAGTGCAGATAGGGTGGTGTTGGTCCAAACCTTGATGAACACCAAGACTGGTGCAGATAGGGTGGCGTTGGTCCAAACCTTGATGAACACCAATACTGGTGCAGATAGGGTGGTGTTGGTCCAAACCTTGATGAACACCAATACTGGTGCAGATAGGGTGGTGTTGGTCCAAACCTTGCATTCTTGACTCCCACACCCATCTTTCATTGCGCCACATTTTAAACTGCCACAGATGCATTTGCTCACTGATGTAGCCTCCATTCAAGGACATGCACATTCACATGTTCAGATGAAGACAAGCCAGAAGAACACACACTGCCGCTGCGTAGGCCTCCACTTCATTCTCTACGGCGCACTTTCATCACAGCACTTTTTAGTTGAACACAAAATGGGGTCAAAGCAGCCAGGCTCTTTCTCCCTTACGCCCACCAGGGCAGGTGTTCTCAGGCGGGAAATACAGACTCAAACAACAACAACAACAACAACAACAACGCCTGCCTCCCAAATGACAGCCCATCTCTGATTCTGCATCCTAATGACTAACAAGGCTAATTAAGCTGTAGCGTTAATGGTAATTCCAGTGTGTGTGCGTGTGTGTAATTCCAGCTCAGCCCAATGTCAGACCATTACAGAGAAAAAAGGAGGGATTTAGTGAACAACACAATGGTGAGCCCAGATATACATTTTAAATGACTTGCCAGGGAACCAGGGAATGATGAAACACAATCTGTTAAGAGTTTCTCCACAGATTAGAGGTTCTATACATCCACCCACTCTTCTCCATAGGAAGGAAGGATTGGGAGAGCTTAAGACCACACAGAACTGGCGCTAGACCAACGGACTTAATATGAATCTGTCCATACAGCAGTACAGCTATCTGTCCATTTAAAAAAGCAGCTTAACTACAGTACAAAACAAGCATTGAATCACAACAAATGTCTGGTTTGGTTCCAGTTGAGGAAGCACAATAACTGCTATAACTATACTACCATAACAACGCTGCTGCATCCCCATATTTCCATGTTACAGCTACTTACACAGACAGACTCACTGCCGAGCCACACAATGTTACAACTACTTACAATCCTTATCCCAGTCTGCTGCTCCCACATGCTTCAACAGGGCCACCATTGTTCCTGTTCCCAAGAAAGCTAAGGTAACTGAGCTAAACGACTTCCGTCGTCATGAAGTGCTTTGAGAGACCAGTCAAGGACCATATCACCTCCACCCTACCTGACACCCTAGACCCATTCCAATATGCTTACCGCCCCAATAGGTCCACAGACGATGCAATCACAATCACACTGCACACTGCCCTAACCCATCTGGACAAGAGGAATACCTATGTGAGAATGCTGTTCATCGACTACAGCTCAGCATTTAACACCATAGTACCCTCCAAACTCGTCATTAAGCTCGAGACCCCGGGTCTTGACCCCGCCCTGTGCAACTGGGTCCTGGACTTCCTGACTGGCCGCCTCCAGGTGGTGAGGGTAGGAAACAACAACTCCACCCCGCGGATCCTCAACACTGGGGCCCCACAAGGGTGCATTCTCAGCCCTCTCCTGTACTCCCTGTTCACCCATGACTGCGTGGGCATGCACGCCTCCAACTCCATCATCAAGTTCGCAGGCGACACTACAGTGGTAGGCTTGATGACCAACAACGACGAGACGGCCTACAGGGAGGAGGTGAGGGTCCTCGGAGTGTGGTGTCAGGAAAGTAACCTCACACTCAATGTCAACAAAAACAAAGGAGATGATTGTGGACTTCAGGAAACAGCAGAGGGAGCAGCCCCCTATGCACATGTAGGGAACAGTAGTGGGGAAGGAAAGTTTTAAGTTCCTCGGCGTACACATCACGGACAAACTAAATGATCCACCCACACAGACAGCGTGGTGAAGAAGGCGCAGCAGTGCCTCTTCAACCTCAGGAGGCTGAAGAAATTCGGCTTGTCACCAAAGACACAAACGTTTACAGATGCACAACCGATAGCATCCTGTCGGACTGTATCACCGCGTGGTACGGCACAAAGCATCACCGGGGGCAAACTACCTGCCCTCCAGGACACCTACACCACCCGATGTCACAGGAAGGCCATAAAGATCATCAAGGACATCAACCACCCGAGCCACTGCCTGTTCACCCCGCTATCATCCAGAAGGCGAGGTCAGTACAGGTGCATCAAAGCTGGGACCAAGAGACTGAAAAACAGCTTCTATCTCAAGGCCATCAGACTGTTAAACAGCCACCACTAACTTTGAGTGGCTGCTTCCAACATACTGACTCAACTCTAGTCACTTTAATAATGAACAATTGATGTAGTACATTTATCACTAGTCACTTTAAACAATGCCACTTTATATAATGTCTACATATCCTACATTACTAATCTCATATGTATATACTGTACTCTATACCATCTACTGCATCTTACCTATGCCGTTCGGCCATCGCTCATTCATATATCTTTATGTACATATTCTTATTCAATCCTTTACACTTATGTGTGTAAGGCAATTGTTGTGAAATTGTTAGATTACTTGTTAGATGTTACTGCATGGTCGGAACTAGAAGAAAAACATTTTGCTACATTCGCATTAACATCTGCTGACCATGTGTATGTGACAAATAAAATTGGATTTGATTTAGACAGACTCACTACCGTGCCATCCTCTGTTACAGCTACTTCCACAGAGACTCACTACCGTGCCATCCTCTGTTACAGCTACTTCAACAGACAGACTCACTACCGTGCCATCCTCTGTTACAGCTACTTCCACAGAGACTCACTACCGTGCCATCCTCTGTTACAGCTACTTCAACAGACAGACTCACTACCGTGCCATCCTCTGTTACAGCTATTTCAACAGACAGACTCCCTACCGTGCCATCCTCTGTTACAGCTATTTCAACAGACAGACTCACTACCGTGCCATCCTCTGTTACAGCTATTTCAACAGACAGACTCACTACCGTGCCATCCTCTGTTACAGCTACTTACACAGACAGACTCCCTACCGTGCCATCCTCTGTTACAGCCACTTACACAGACAGACTCCCTACCGTGCCATCCTCTGTTACAGCTACTTACATAGACAGACTAACTGCCGTGCCATCCTCTATTACAGCCACTTACACAGACAGACTCAATACCGTACCATCCTCTGTTACAGCCACTTACACAGAAACTAACTGCTGTGCCATTCTCTAATACTGCTACTTACACAGACAGACTCACTTCCGTGCCATCCTCTGTTACAGCTACTTCCACAGACAGACTCACTGCCGTGCCATCCTCTGTTACAGCTACTTACACAGAGACTCACTGCCGTGCCATCCTCTGTTAGAGCTACTTACACAGACACTCACTACCGTGCCATCCTCTGTTAGAGCTACTTACACAGACAGACTCACTACCGTGCCATCCTCTGTTACAGCCACTTACACAGAGACTCACTACCGTGCCATCCTCTGTTACAGCTACTTACACAGACAGACTCACTACCGTTCCATCCTCTGTTACAGCTACTTACACAGAGACTCACTGCCGTGCCATCCTCTGTTACAGCTACTTACACAGAGACTCACTGCTGTGCCATCCTCTGTTACAGCTACTTCCACAGACAGACTCACTGCCGTGCCATCCTCGGTTACAGCTACTTACACAGAGACTCACTGCCGTGACATCCTCTGTTAAAGCTACTTACACAGACAGACTCACTACCGTGCCATCCTCTGTTACAGCTACTTACACAGAGACTCACTACCGTCCCATCCTCTGTTACAGCTACTTACACAGACAGACTCACTGCCGTGCCATCCTCTGTTACAGCTACTTACACAGACAGACTCAATGCCGTGCCATCCTCTGTTACAGCTACTTACACAGACAGACTCACTACCGTGCCATCCTCTGTTACAGCTACTTCCAAAGACACTCACTACCGTGCCATCCTCTGTTACAGCTACTTACACAGACACTCACTACCGTGCCATCCTCTGTTACAGTTACTTACACAGACAGACTCACTACCGTGCCATCCTCTGTTACAGTTACTTACACAGACAGACTCACTACCGTCCCATCCTCTGTTACAGCTACTTCCACAGACAGACTCACTACCGTGCCATCCTCTGTTACAGCTACTTACACAGACAGACTCCCTACCGTGCCATCCTCTGTTACAGCTACTTCCACAGACACTCACTACCGTGCCATCCTCTGTTACAGCTACTTACACAGACAGACTCACTACCGTGCCATCCTCTGTTACAGCCACTTACACAGAGACTCACTACCGTGCCATCCTCTGTTACAGCTACTTACACAGACAGACTCACTACCGTGCCATCCTCTGTTACAGCTACTTACACAGAGACTCACTGCCGTGCCATCCTCTGTTACAGCTACTTACACAGAGACTCACTGCCGTGCCATCCTCTGTTACAGCTACTTACACAGAGACTCACTACCGTGCCATCCTCTGTTACAGCTACTTACACAGAGACTCACTGCCGTGCCATCCTCTGTTACAGCTACTTACACAGACTCACTGCCGTGCCATCCTCTGTTACAGCTACTTACACAGAGACTCACTACCGTCCCATCCTCTGTTACAGCTACTTACACAGACAGACTCACTACCGTGCCATCCTCTGTTACAGCTACTTACACAGACAGACTCACTGCCGTGCCATCCTCTGTTACAGCTACTTACACAGACAGACTCACTACCGTGCCATCCTCTGTTACAGCTACTTCCACAGACACTCACTACCGTGCCATCCTCTGTTACAGCTACTTACACAGACACTCACTACCGTGCCATCCTCTGTTACAGTTACTTACACAGACAGACTCACTACCGTGCCATCCTCTGTTACAGCTAGTTCCACAGACAGACTCACTACCGTGCCATCCTCTGTTACAGTTACTTACACAGACAGACTCACTACCGTCCCATCCTCTGTTACAGCTACTTCCACAGACAGACTCACTACCGTGCCATCCTCTGTTACAGCTACTTCCACAGACACTCACTACCGTGCCATCCTCTGTTACAGCTACTTACACAGACAGACTCACTACCGTGCCATCCTCTGTTACAGCCACTTACACAGAGACTCACTACCGTGCCATCCTCTGTTACAGCTACTTACACAGACAGACTCACTACCGTGCCATCCTCTGTTACAGCTACTTACACAGAGACTCACTGCCGTGCCATCCTCTGTTACAGCTACTTACACAGAGACTCACTGCCGTGCCATCCTCTGTTACAGCTACTTACACAGAGACTCACTACCGTGCCATCCTCTGTTACAGCTACTTACACAGAGACTCACTGCCGTGCCATCCTCTGTTACAGCTACTTACACAGACTCACTGCCGTGCCATCCTCTGTTACAGCTACTTACACAGAGACTCACTACCGTCCCATCCTCTGTTACAGCTACTTACACAGACAGACTCACTACCGTGCCATCCTCTGTTACAGCTACTTACACAGACAGACTCACTGCCGTGCCATCCTCTGTTACAGCTACTTACACAGACAGACTCACTACCGTGCCATCCTCTGTTACAGCTACTTCCACAGACACTCACTACCGTGCCATCCTCTGTTACAGCTACTTACACAGACACTCACTACCGTGTCATCCTCTGTTACAGTTACTTACACAGACAGACTCACTACCGTGCCATCCTCTGTTACAGCTACTTCCACAGACAGACTCACTACCGTGCCATCCTCTGTTACAGCTACTTCCACAGACAGACTCCCTACCGTGCCATCCTCTGTTACAGCCACTTACACAGACAGACTCACTGCCGTGCCATCCTCTGTTACAGTTACTTACACAGACAGACTCACTGCCGTGCCATCCTCTGTTACAGCCACTTACACAGAGACTCACTACCGTGCCATCCTCTGTTACAGCTACTTACACAGACAGACTCACTACCGTTCCATCCTCTGTTACAGCTACTTACACAGAGACTCACTGCCGTGCCATCCTCTGTTACAGCTACTTACACAGAGACTCACTGCCGTGCCATCCTCTGTTAGAGCTACTTACACAGACAAACTCACTACCGTGCCATCCTCTGTTACAGCTACTTACACAGAGACTCACTACCGTGCCATCCTCTGTTACAGCTACTTACACAGACAGAATCACTGCCGTGCCATCCTCTGTTACAGCTACTTACACAGACAGACTCAATGCCGTGCCATCCTCTGTTACAGCTACTTCCACAGACAGACTCACTAAAGTGCCATCCTCTGTTACAGCTACTTCCACAGACACTCACTACCGTGCCATCCTCTGTTACAGCTACTTACACAGACACTCACTACCGTGCCATCCTCTGTTACAGTTACTTACACAGACAGACTCACTACCGTGCCATCCTCTGTTACAGCTACTTACACAGACACTCACTGCCGTGCCATCCTCTGTTACAGCTACTTACACAGAGACTCACTGCCGTGCCATCCTCTGTTACAGCTACTTACACAGAGACTCACTACCGTGCCATCCTCTGTTACAGCTACTTACACAGAGACTCACTGCCGTGCCATCCTCTGTTACAGCTACTTACACAGAGACTCACTGCCGTGCCATCCTCTGTTACAGCTACTTACACAGAGACTCACTACCGTCCCATCCTCTGTTACAGCTACTTACACAGACAGACTCACTACCGTGCCATCCTCTGTTACAGCTACTTCCACAGACAGACTCACTACCGTGCCATCCTCTGTTACAGCTACTTACACAGATACTCACTACCGTGCCATCCTCTGTTACAGTTACTTACACAGACAGACTCACTACCGTGCCATCCTCTGTTACAGCTACTTCCACAGGCAGACTCCCTACCGTGCCATCCTCTGTTACAGCCACTTACACAGACAGACTCCCTACCGTGCCATCCTCTGTTACAGCCACTTACACAGACAGACTCCCTACCGTGCCATCCTCTGTTACAGCCACTTACACAGACAGACTCACTGCCGTGCCATCCTCTGTTACAGCCACTTACACAGACAGACTCAATACCGTACCATCCTCTGTTACAGCCACTTACTACACAGAGACTAACTGCTGTGCCATCCTCTAATACAGCTACTTACACAGACAGACTCACTACCGTGCCATCCTCTGTTACAGCTACTTCCACAGACAGACTCACTGCCGTGCCATCCTCTGTTACAGCTACTTACACAGAGACTCACTGCCGTGCCATCCTCTGTTAGAGCTACTTACACAGACACTCACTACCGTGCCATCCTCTGTTAGAGCTACTTACACAGACAGACTCACTACCGTGCCATCCTCTGTTACAGTTACTTACACAGACAGACTCACTACCGTTCCATCCTCTGTTACAGCTACTTACACAGAGACTCACTTCCGTGCCATCCTCTGTTAGAGCTACTTACACAGACAGACTCACTACCGTGCCATCCTCTGTTACAGCTACTTACACAGAGACTCACTGCCGTGCCATCCTCTGTTACAGCTACTTACACAGAGACTCACTACCGTGCCATCCTCTGTTACAGCTACTTACACAGAGACTCACTGCCGTGCCATCCTCTGTTACAGCTACTTACACAGAGACTCACTACCGTCCCATCCTCTGTTACAGCTACTTACACAGACAGACTCACTACCGTGCCATCCTCTGTTACAGCTACTTACACAGACAGACTCACTGCCGTGCCATCCTCTGTTACAGCTACTTACACAGACAGACTCAATGCCGTGCCATCCTCTGTTACAGCTACTTACGCAGACAGACTCACTACTGTGCCATCCTCTGTTACAGCTACTTCCACAGACACTCACTACCGTGCCATCCTCTGTTACAGCTACTTACACAGACACTCACTACAGTGCCATCCTCTGTTACAGTTACTTACACAGACAGACTCACTACCGTGCCATCCTCTGTTACAGCTACTTCCACAGACAGACTCACTACCGTGCCATCCTCTGTTACAGCTACTTACACAGACAGACTCACTACCGTGCCATCCTCTGTTACAGCTACTTCCACAGACACTCACTACCGTGCCATCCTCTGTTAGAGCTACTTACACAGACAGACTCACTACCGTGCCATCCTCTGTTACAGTTACTTACACAGAGACTCACTGCCGTGCCATCCTCTGTTACAGCTACTTACACAGACAGACTCACTACCGTGCCATCCTCTGTTACAGCTACTTCCACAGACACTCACTACCGTGCCATCCTCTGTTACAGCTACTTCCACAGAGACTCACTACCGTGCCATCCTCTGTTAGAGCTACTTACACAGAGACTCACTACCGTGCCATCCTCTGTTAGAGCTACTTACAGACAGACTCACTACCGTGCCATCCTCTGTTACAGCTACTTACACAGAGACTCACTACCGTGCCATCCTCTGTTAGAGCTACTTACACAGACAGACTCACTACCGTTCCATCCTCTGTTACAGCTACTTACACAGACAGACTCCCTACCGTGCCATCCTCTGTTACAGCCACTTACACAGACAGACTCACTGCCGTGCCATCCTCTGTTACAGTTACTTACACAGAGACTCACTACCGTTCCATCCTCTGTTACAGCTACTTACACAGAGACTCACTGCCGTGCCATCCTCTGTTACAGCTACTTACACAGAGACTCACTGCCGTGCCATCCTCTGTTAGAGCTACTTACACAGACAGACTCACTACCGTGCCATCCTCTGTTACAGCTACTTACACAGAGACTCACTACCGTCCCATCCTCTGTTACAGCTACTTACACAGACAGACTCACTACCGTGCCATCCTCTGTTACAGCTACTTACACAGACAGACTCACTACCGTGCCATCCTCTGTTACAGCTACTTACACAGACACTCACTACCGTGCCATCCTCTGTTACAGTTACTTACACAGACAGACTCACTACCGTGCCATCCTCTGTTACAGCTACTTCCACAGGCAGACTCCCTACCGTGCCATCCTCTGTTACAGCTACTTCCACAGGCAGACTCCCTACCGTGCCATCCTCTGTTACAGCCACTTACACAGACAGACTCCCTACCGTGCCATCCTCTGTTACAGCTACTTCCACAGACACTCACTACCGTGCCATCCTCTGTTAGAGCTACTTACACAGACAGACTCACTACCGTGCCATCCTCTGTTACAGTTACTTACACAGAGACTCACTGCCGTGCCATCCTCTGTTACAGCTACTTACACAGACAGACTCACTACCGTGCCATCCTCTGTTACAGCTACTTCCACAGACACTCACTACCGTGCCATCCTCTGTTACAGCTACTTCCACAGAGACTCACTACCGTGCCATCCTCTGTTAGAGCTACTTACACAGAGACTCACTACCGTGCCATCCTCTGTTAGAGCTACTTACAGACAGACTCACTACCGTGCCATCCTCTGTTACAGCTACTTACACAGAGACTCACTACCGTGCCATCCTCTGTTAGAGCTACTTACACAGACAGACTCACTACCGTTCCATCCTCTGTTACAGCTACTTACACAGACAGACTCCCTACCGTGCCATCCTCTGTTACAGCCACTTACACAGACAGACTCACTGCCGTGCCATCCTCTGTTACAGTTACTTACACAGAGACTCACTACCGTGCCATCCTCTGTTACAGCTACTTACACAGACAGACTCACTACCGTTCCATCCTCTGTTACAGCTACTTACACAGAGACTCACTGCCGTGCCATCCTCTGTTACAGCTACTTACACAGAGACTCACTGCCGTGCCATCCTCTGTTACAGCTACTTCCACAGACAGACTCACTGCCGTGCCATCCTCTGTTACAGCTACTTACACAGAGACTCACTGCCGTGCCATCCTCTGTTAGAGCTACTTACACAGACAGACTCACTACCGTGCCATCCTCTGTTACAGCTACTTACACAGAGACTCACTACCGTCCCATCCTCTGTTACAGCTACTTACACAGACAGACTCACTACCGTGCCATCCTCTGTTACAGCTACTTACACAGACAGACTCACTACCGTGCCATCCTCTGTTACAGCTACTTACACAGACACTCACTACCGTGCCATCCTCTGTTACAGTTACTTACACAGACAGACTCACTACCGTGCCATCCTCTGTTACAGCTACTTCCACAGACACTCACTACCGTGCCATCCTCTGTTACAGCTACTTCCACAGAGACTCACTACCGTGCCATCCTCTGTTAGAGCTACTTACACAGAGACTCACTACCGTGCCATCCTCTGTTAGAGCTACTTACAGAGAGACTCACTACCGTGCCATCCTCTGTTACAGCTACTTACACAGAGACTCACTACCGTGCCATCCTCTGTTAGAGCTACTTACACAGACAGACTCACTACCGTTCCATCCTCTGTTACAGCTACTTACACAGACAGACTCACTGCCGTGCCATCCTCTGTTACAGTTACTTACACAGAGACTCACTACCGTGCCATCCTCTGTTACAGCTACTTACACAGACAGACTCACTACCGTTCCATCCTCTGTTACAGCTACTTACACAGAGACTCACTGCCGTGCCATCCTCTGTTACAGCTACTTACACAGAGACTCACTGCCGTGCCATCCTCTGTTACAGCTACTTCCACAGACAGACTCACTGCCGTGCCATCCTCTGTTACAGCTACTTACACAGAGACTCACTGCCGTGCCATCCTCTGTTAGAGCTACTTACACAGACAGACTCACTACCGTGCCATCCTCTGTTACAGCTACTTACACAGAGACTCACTACCGTCCCATCCTCTGTTACAGCTACTTACACAGACAGACTCACTACCGTGCCATCCTCTGTTACAGCTACTTACACAGACAGACTCACTACCGTGCCATCCTCTGTTACAGCTACTTACACAGACACTCACTACCGTGCCATCCTCTGTTACAGTTACTTCCACAGACAGACTCACTACCGTGCCATCCTCTGTTACAGCTACTTACACAGATACTCACTACCGTGCCATCCTCTGTTACAGTTACTTACACAGACAGACTCACTACCGTGCCATCCTCTGTTACAGCTACTTCCACAGGCAGACTCCCTACCGTGCCATCCTCTGTTACAGCCACTTACACAGACAGACTCCCTACCGTGCCATCCTCTGTTACAGCCACTTACACAGACAGACTCACTGCCGTGCCATCCTCTGTTACAGCCACTTACACAGACAGACTCAATACCGTACCATCCTCTGTTACAGCCACTTACTACACAGAGACTCACTACCGTGCCATCCTCTGTTACAGCTACTTCCACAGACAGACTCACTGCCGTGCCATCCTCTGTTACAGCTACTTACACAGAGACTCACTGCCGTGCCATCCTCTGTTAGAGCTACTTACACAGACACTCACTACCGTGCCATCCTCTGTTAGAGCTACTTACACAGACAGACTCACTACCGTGCCATCCTCTGTTACAGTTACTTACACAGACAGACTCACTACCGTTCCATCCTCTGTTACAGCTACTTACACAGAGACTCACTTCCGTGCCATCCTCTGTTAGAGCTACTTACACAGACAGACTCACTACCGTGCCATCCTCTGTTACAGCTACTTACACAGAGACTCACTGCCGTGCCATCCTCTGTTACAGCTACTTACACAGAGACTCACTACCGTGCCATCCTCTGTTACAGCTACTTACACAGAGACTCACTGCCGTGCCATCCTCTGTTACAGCTACTTACACAGAGACTCACTACCGTCCCATCCTCTGTTACAGCTACTTACACAGACAGACTCACTACCGTGCCATCCTCTGTTACAGCTACTTACACAGACAGACTCACTGCCGTGCCATCCTCTGTTACAGCTACTTACACAGACAGACTCAATGCCGTGCCATCCTCTGTTACAGCTACTTACGCAGACAGACTCACTACCGTGCCATCCTCTGTTACAGCTACTTCCACAGACACTCACTACCGTGCCATCCTCTGTTACAGCTACTTACACAGACACTCACTACAGTGCCATCCTCTGTTACAGTTACTTACACAGACAGACTCACTACCGTGCCATCCTCTGTTACAGCTACTTCCACAGACAGACTCACTACCGTGCCATCCTCTGTTACAGCTACTTACACAGACAGACTCACTACCGTGCCATCCTCTGTTACAGCTACTTCCACAGACACTCACTACCGTGCCATCCTCTGTTAGAGCTACTTACACAGACAGACTCACTACCGTGCCATCCTCTGTTACAGTTACTTACACAGAGACTCACTGCCGTGCCATCCTCTGTTACAGTTACTTACACAGAGACTCACTGCCATGCCATCCTCTGTTACAGCTACTTACACAGACAGACTCACTACCGTTCCATCCTCTGTTACAGCTACTTACACAGACAGACTCCCTACCGTGCCATCCTCTGTTACAGCCACTTACACAGACAGACTCACTGCCGTGCCATCCTCTGTTACAGTTACTTACACAGAGACTCACTACCGTGCCATCCTCTGTTACAGCTACTTACACAGACAGACTCACTACCGTTCCATCCTCTGTTACAGCTACTTACACAGAGACTCACTGCCGTGCCATCCTCTGTTACAGCTACTTACACAGAGACTCACTGCCGTGCCATCCTCTGTTACAGCTACTTCCACAGACAGACTCACTACCGTGCCATCCTCTGTTACAGCTACTTACACAGATACTCACTACCGTGCCATCCTCTGTTACAGTTACTTACACAGACAGACTCACTACCGTGCCATCCTCTGTTACAGCTACTTCCACAGGCAGACTCCCTACCGTGCCATCCTCTGTTACAGCCACTTACACAGACAGACTCCCTACCGTGCCATCCTCTGTTACAGCCACTTACACAGACAGACTCCCTACCGTGCCATCCTCTGTTACAGCCACTTACACAGACAGACTCACTGCCGTGCCATCCTCTGTTACAGCCACTTACACAGACAGACTCAATACCGTACCATCCTCTGTTACAGCCACTTACTACACAGAGACTAACTGCTGTGCCATCCTCTAATACAGCTACTTACACAGACAGACTCACTACCGTGCCATCCTCTGTTACAGCTACTTCCACAGACAGACTCACTGCCGTGCCATCCTCTGTTACAGCTACTTACACAGAGACTCACTGCCGTGCCATCCTCTGTTAGAGCTACTTACACAGACACTCACTACCGTGCCATCCTCTGTTAGAGCTACTTACACAGACAGACTCACTACCGTGCCATCCTCTGTTACAGTTACTTACACAGACAGACTCACTACCGTTCCATCCTCTGTTACAGCTACTTACACAGAGACTCACTTCCGTGCCATCCTCTGTTAGAGCTACTTACACAGACAGACTCACTACCGTGCCATCCTCTGTTACAGCTACTTACACAGAGACTCACTGCCGTGCCATCCTCTGTTACAGCTACTTACACAGAGACTCACTACCGTGCCATCCTCTGTTACAGCTACTTACACAGAGACTCACTGCCGTGCCATCCTCTGTTACAGCTACTTACACAGAGACTCACTACCGTCCCATCCTCTGTTACAGCTACTTACACAGACAGACTCACTACCGTGCCATCCTCTGTTACAGCTACTTACACAGACAGACTCACTGCCGTGCCATCCTCTGTTACAGCTACTTACACAGACAGACTCAATGCCGTGCCATCCTCTGTTACAGCTACTTACGCAGACAGACTCACTACCGTGCCATCCTCTGTTACAGCTACTTCCACAGACACTCACTACCGTGCCATCCTCTGTTACAGCTACTTACACAGACACTCACTACAGTGCCATCCTCTGTTACAGTTACTTACACAGACAGACTCACTACCGTGCCATCCTCTGTTACAGCTACTTCCACAGACAGACTCACTACCGTGCCATCCTCTGTTACAGCTACTTACACAGACAGACTCACTACCGTGCCATCCTCTGTTACAGCTACTTACACAGACACTCACTACCGTGCCATCCTCTGTTACAGTTACTTCCACAGACAGACTCACTACCGTGCCATCCTCTGTTACAGCTACTTACACAGATACTCACTACCGTGCCATCCTCTGTTACAGTTACTTACACAGACAGACTCACTACCGTGCCATCCTCTGTTACAGCTACTTCCACAGGCAGACTCCCTACCGTGCCATCCTCTGTTACAGCCACTTACACAGACAGACTCCCTACCGTGCCATCCTCTGTTACAGCCACTTACACAGACAGACTCCCTACCGTGCCATCCTCTGTTACAGCCACTTACACAGACAGACTCACTGCCGTGCCATCCTCTGTTACAGCCACTTACACAGACAGACTCAATACCGTACCATCCTCTGTTACAGCCACTTACTACACAGAGACTCACTACCGTGCCATCCTCTGTTACAGCTACTTCCACAGACAGACTCACTGCCGTGCCATCCTCTGTTACAGCTACTTACACAGAGACTCACTGCCGTGCCATCCTCTGTTAGAGCTACTTACACAGACACTCACTACCGTGCCATCCTCTGTTAGAGCTACTTACACAGACAGACTCACTACCGTGCCATCCTCTGTTACAGTTACTTACACAGACAGACTCACTACCGTTCCATCCTCTGTTACAGCTACTTACACAGAGACTCACTTCCGTGCCATCCTCTGTTAGAGCTACTTACACAGACAGACTCACTACCGTGCCATCCTCTGTTACAGCTACTTACACAGAGACTCACTGCCGTGCCATCCTCTGTTACAGCTACTTACACAGAGACTCACTACCGTGCCATCCTCTGTTACAGCTACTTACACAGAGACTCACTGCCGTGCCATCCTCTGTTACAGCTACTTACACAGAGACTCACTACCGTCCCATCCTCTGTTACAGCTACTTACACAGACAGACTCACTACCGTGCCATCCTCTGTTACAGCTACTTACACAGACAGACTCACTGCCGTGCCATCCTCTGTTACAGCTACTTACACAGACAGACTCAATGCCGTGCCATCCTCTGTTACAGCTACTTACGCAGACAGACTCACTACCGTGCCATCCTCTGTTACAGCTACTTCCACAGACACTCACTACCGTGCCATCCTCTGTTACAGCTACTTACACAGACACTCACTACAGTGCCATCCTCTGTTACAGTTACTTACACAGACAGACTCACTACCGTGCCATCCTCTGTTACAGCTACTTCCACAGACAGACTCACTACCGTGCCATCCTCTGTTACAGCTACTTACACAGACAGACTCACTACCGTGCCATCCTCTGTTACAGCTACTTCCACAGACACTCACTACCGTGCCATCCTCTGTTAGAGCTACTTACACAGACAGACTCACTACCGTGCCATCCTCTGTTACAGTTACTTACACAGAGACTCACTGCCGTGCCATCCTCTGTTACAGCTACTTACACAGACAGACTCACTACCGTGCCATCCTCTGTTACAGCTACTTCCACAGACACTCACTACCGTGCCATCCTCTGTTACAGCTACTTCCACAGAGACTCACTACCGTGCCATCCTCTGTTAGAGCTACTTACACAGAGACTCACTACCGTGCCATCCTCTGTTAGAGCTACTTACAGACAGACTCACTACCGTGCCATCCTCTGTTACAGCTACTTACACAGAGACTCACTACCGTGCCATCCTCTGTTAGAGCTACTTACACAGACAGACTCACTACCGTTCCATCCTCTGTTACAGCTACTTACACAGACAGACTCCCTACCGTGCCATCCTCTGTTACAGCCACTTACACAGACAGACTCACTGCCGTGCCATCCTCTGTTACAGTTACTTACACAGAGACTCACTACCGTGCCATCCTCTGTTACAGCTACTTACACAGACAGACTCACTACCGTTCCATCCTCTGTTACAGCTACTTACACAGAGACTCACTGCCGTGCCATCCTCTGTTACAGCTACTTACACAGAGACTCACTGCCGTGCCATCCTCTGTTACAGCTACTTCCACAGACAGACTCACTACCGTGCCATCCTCTGTTACAGCTACTTACACAGATACTCACTACCGTGCCATCCTCTGTTACAGTTACTTACACAGACAGACTCACTACCGTGCCATCCTCTGTTACAGCTACTTCCACAGGCAGACTCCCTACCGTGCCATCCTCTGTTACAGCCACTTACACAGACAGACTCCCTACCGTGCCATCCTCTGTTACAGCCACTTACACAGACAGACTCCCTACCGTGCCATCCTCTGTTACAGCCACTTACACAGACAGACTCACTGCCGTGCCATCCTCTGTTACAGCCACTTACACAGACAGACTCAATACCGTACCATCCTCTGTTACAGCCACTTACTACACAGAGACTAACTGCTGTGCCATCCTCTAATACAGCTACTTACACAGACAGACTCACTACCGTGCCATCCTCTGTTACAGCTACTTCCACAGACAGACTCACTGCCGTGCCATCCTCTGTTACAGCTACTTACACAGAGACTCACTGCCGTGCCATCCTCTGTTAGAGCTACTTACACAGACACTCACTACCGTGCCATCCTCTGTTAGAGCTACTTACACAGACAGACTCACTACCGTGCCATCCTCTGTTACAGTTACTTACACAGACAGACTCACTACCGTTCCATCCTCTGTTACAGCTACTTACACAGAGACTCACTTCCGTGCCATCCTCTGTTAGAGCTACTTACACAGACAGACTCACTACCGTGCCATCCTCTGTTACAGCTACTTACACAGAGACTCACTGCCGTGCCATCCTCTGTTACAGCTACTTACACAGAGACTCACTACCGTGCCATCCTCTGTTACAGCTACTTACACAGAGACTCACTGCCGTGCCATCCTCTGTTACAGCTACTTACACAGAGACTCACTACCGTCCCATCCTCTGTTACAGCTACTTACACAGACAGACTCACTACCGTGCCATCCTCTGTTACAGCTACTTACACAGACAGACTCACTGCCGTGCCATCCTCTGTTACAGCTACTTACACAGACAGACTCAATGCCGTGCCATCCTCTGTTACAGCTACTTACGCAGACAGACTCACTACCGTGCCATCCTCTGTTACAGCTACTTCCACAGACACTCACTACCGTGCCATCCTCTGTTACAGCTACTTACACAGACACTCACTACAGTGCCATCCTCTGTTACAGTTACTTACACAGACAGACTCACTACCGTGCCATCCTCTGTTACAGCTACTTACACAGACAGACTCACTACCGTGCCATCCTCTGTTACAGCTACTTACACAGACAGACTCACTACCGTGCCATCCTCTGTTACAGCTACTTCCACAGACACTCACTACCGTGCCATCCTCTGTTAGAGCTACTTACACAGACAGACTCACTACCGTGCCATCCTCTGTTACAGTTACTTACACAGAGACTCACTGCCGTGCCATCCTCTGTTACAGCTACTTACACAGACAGACTCACTACCGTGCCATCCTCTGTTACAGCTACTTCCACAGACACTCACTACCGTGCCATCCTCTGTTACAGCTACTTCCACAGAGACTCACTACCGTGCCATCCTCTGTTAGAGCTACTTACACAGAGACTCACTACCGTGCCATCCTCTGTTAGAGCTACTTACAGACAGACTCACTACCGTGCCATCCTCTGTTACAGCTACTTACACAGAGACTCACTACCGTGCCATCCTCTGTTAGAGCTACTTACACAGACAGACTCACTACCGTTCCATCCTCTGTTACAGCTACTTACACAGACAGACTTCCTACCGTGCCATCCTCTGTTACAGCCACTTACACAGACAGACTCACTGCCGTGCCATCCTCTGTTACAGTTACTTACACAGAGACTCACTACCGTGCCATCCTCTGTTACAGCTACTTACACAGACAGACTCACTACCGTTCCATCCTCTGTTACAGCTACTTACACAGAGACTCACTGCCGTGCCATCCTCTGTTACAGCTACTTACACAGAGACTCACTGCCGTGCCATCCTCTGTTACAGCTACTTCCACAGACAGACTCACTGCCGTGCCATCCTCTGTTACAGCTACTTACACAGAGACTCACTGCCGTGCCATCCTCTGTTAGAGCTACTTACACAGACAGACTCACTACCGTGCCATCCTCTGTTACAGCTACTTACACAGAGACTCACTACCGTCCCATCCTCTGTTACAGCTACTTACACAGACAGACTCACTACCGTGCCATCCTCTGTTACAGCTACTTACACAGACAGACTTACTACCGTGCCATCCTCTGTTACAGCTACTTACACAGACACTCACTCCCGTGCCATCCTCTGTTACAGTTACTTACACAGACAGACTCACTACCGTGCCATCCTCTGTTACAGCTACTTCCACAGGCAGACTCCCTACCGTGCCATCCTCTGTTACAGCTACTTCCACAGGCAGACTCCCTACCGTGCCATCCTCTGTTACAGCCACTTACACAGACAGACTCCCTACCGTGCCATCCTCTGTTACAGCCACTTACACAGACAGACTCACTGCCGTGCCATCCTCTAATACACCTACTTACACAGACAGACTCACTACCGTGCCATCCTCTGTTACAGCTACTTCCACAGACAGACTCACTGCCGTGCCATCCTCTGTTACAGCTACTTACACAGAGACTCACTGCCGTGCCATCCTCTGTTAGAGCTACTTACACAGACACTCACTACCGTGCCATCCTCTGTTAGAGCTACTTACACAGACAGACTCACTACCGTGCCATCCTCTGTTACAGTTACTTACACAGAGACTCACTGCCGTGCCATCCTCTGTTAGAGCTACTTACACAGACACTCACTACCGTGCCATCCTCTGTTAGAGCTACTTACACAGACAGACTCACTACCGTGCCATCCTCTGTTACAGTTACTTACACAGAGACTCACTGCCGTGCCATCCTCTGTTACAGCTACTTACACAGACAGACTCACTACCGTGCCATCCTCTGTTACAGCTACTTACACAGACAGACTCACTACCGTGCCATCCTCTGTTACAGCTACTTCCACAGAGACTCACTACCGTGCCATCCTCTGTTAGAGCTACTTACACAGAGACTCACTACCGTGCCATCCTCTGTTAGAGCTACTTACAGACAGACTCACTACCGTGCCATCCTCTGTTACAGCTACTTACACAGAGACTCACTACCGTGCCATCCTCTGTTAGAGCTACTTACACAGACAGACTCACTACCGTTCCATCCTCTGTTACAGCTACTTACACAGAGACTCACTGCCGTGCCATCCTCTGTTACAGCTACTTACACAGAGACTCACTGCCGTGCCATCCTCTGTTACAGCTACTTCCACAGACAGACTCACTACCGTTCCATCCTCTGTTACAGCTACTTACACAGAGACTCACTGCCGTGCCATCCTCTGTTAGAGCTACTTACACAGACAGACTCACTACCGTGCCATCCTCTGTTACAGCTACTTACACAGAGACTCACTACCGTCCCATCCTCTGTTACAGCTACTTACACAGACAGACTCACTACCGTGCCATCCTCTGTTACAGCTACTTACACAGACAGACTCACTACCGTGCCATCCTCTGTTACAGCTACTTCCACAGACACTCACTACCGTGCCATCCTCTGTTACAGCTACTTCCACAGAGACTCACTACCGTGCCATCCTCTGTTAGAGCTACTTACACAGAGACTCACTACCGTGCCATCCTCTGTTAGAGCTACTTACAGACAGACTCACTACCGTGCCATCCTCTGTTACAGCTACTTACACAGAGACTCACTACCGTGCCATCCTCTGTTAGAGCTACTTACACAGACAGACTCACTACCGTTCCATCCTCTGTTACAGCTACTTACACAGACAGACTCCCTACCGTGCCATCCTCTGTTACAGCCACTTACACAGACAGACTCACTGCCGTGCCATCCTCTGTTACAGTTACTTACACAGAGACTCACTACCGTGCCATCCTCTGTTACAGCTACTTACACAGACAGACTCACTACCGTTCCATCCTCTGTTACAGCTACTTACACAGAGACTCACTGCCGTGCCATCCTCTGTTACAGCTACTTACACAGAGACTCACTGCCGTGCCATCCTCTGTTACAGCTACTTCCACAGACAGACTCACTGCCGTGCCATCCTCTGTTACAGCTACTTACACAGAGACTCACTGCCGTGCCATCCTCTGTTAGAGCTACTTACACAGACAGACTCACTACCGTGCCATCCTCTGTTACAGCTACTTACACAGAGACTCACTACCGTCCCATCCTCTGTTACAGCTATTTACACAGACAGACTCACTACCGTGCCATCCTCTGTTACAGCTACTTACACAGACAGACTCACTACCGTGCCATCCTCTGTTACAGCTACTTACACAGACACTCACTACCGTGCCATCCTCTGTTACAGTTACTTACACAGACAGACTCCCTACCGTGCCATCCTCTGTTACAGCTACTTCCACAGGCAGACTCCCTACCGTGCCATCCTCTGTTACAGCTACTTCCACAGGCAGACTCCCTACCGTGCCATCCTCTGTTACAGCCACTTACACAGACAGACTCCCTACCGTGCCATCCTCTGTTACAGCCACTTACACAGACAGACTCACTGCCGTGCCATCCTCTGTTACAGCCACTTACACAGACAGACTCAATACCGTACCATCCTCTGTTACAGCCACTTACACAGAGACTAACTGCTGTGCCATCCTCTAATACAGCTACTTACACAGACAGACTCACTACCGTGCCATCCTCTGTTACAGCTACCTCCACAGACAGACTCACTGCCGTGCCATCCTCTGTTACAGCTACTTACACAGAGACTCACTGCCGTGCCATCCTCTGTTAGAGCTACTTACACAGACACTCACTACCGTGCCATCCTCTGTTAGAGCTACTTACACAGACAGACTCACTACCGTGCCATCCTCTGTTACAGTTACTTACACAGAGACTCACTGCCGTGCCATCCTCTGTTACAGCTACTTACACAGACAGACTCACTACCGTGCCATCCTCTGTTACAGCTACTTACACAGAGACTCACTGCAGTGCCATCCTCTGTTACAGCTACTTACACAGAGACTCACTACCGTGCCATCCTCTGTTACAGCTACTTACACAGACAGACTCACTACCGTGCCATCCTCTGTTACAGCCACTTACACAGACAGACTCACTACCGTGCCATCCTCTGTTACAGCTACTTACACAGAGACTCACTGCCGTGCCATCCTCTGTTACAGCTACTTACACAGACAGACTCACTACCGTGCCATCCTCTGTTACAGCTACTTCCACAGACACTCACTACCGTGCCATCCTCTGTTACAGCTACTTCCACAGAGACTCACTACCGTGCCATCCTCTGTTAGAGCTACTTACACAGAGACTCACTACCGTGCCATCCTCTGTTAGAGCTACTTACACAGACAGACTCACTACCGTGCCATCCTCTGTTACAGCTACTTACACAGAGACTCACTACCGTGCCATCCTCTGTTAGAGCTACTTACACAGACAGACTCACTACCGTGCCATCCTCTGTTACAGCCACTTACACAGAGACTCACTTCCGTGCCATCCTCTGTTACAGCTACTTACACAGACAGACTCACTACCGTGCCATCCTCTGTTACAGCTACTTACACAGACAGACTCACTACCGTGCCATCCACTGTTACAGCTACTTACACAGACAGACTCACTACCGTGCCATCCTCTGTTACAGCTACTTACACAGAGACTCACTGCCGTGCCATCCTCTGTTACAGCTACTTACACAGAGACTCACTGCCGTGCCATCCTCTGTTACAGCTACTTACACAGAGACTCACTGCCGTGCCATCCTCTGTTACAGCTACTTCCACAGACAGACTCACTGCCGTGCCATCCTCTGTTACAGCTACTTACACAGAGACTCACTGCCGTGCCATCCTCTGTTAGAGCTACTTACACAGACAGACTCACTACCGTGCCATCCTCTGTTACAGCTACTTACACAGAGACTCACTACCGTCCCATCCTCTGTTACAGCTACTTACACAGACAGACTCACTACCGTGCCATCCTCTGTTACAGCTACTTACACAGACAGACTCACTACCGTGCCATCCTCTGTTACAGCTACTTACACAGACACTCACTACCGTGCCATCCTCTGTTAAAGTTACTTACACAGACAGACTCACTACCGTGCCATCCTCTGTTACAGCTACTTCCACAGGCAGACTCCCTACCGTGCCATCCTCTGTTACAGCTACTTCCACAGGCAGACTCCCTACCGTGCCATCCTCTGTTACAGCCACTTACACAGACAGACTCCCTACCGTGCCATCCTCTGTTACAGCCACTTACACAGACAGACTCACTGCCGTGCCATCCTCTGTTACAGCCACTTACACAGACAGACTCAATACCGTACCATCCTCTGTTACAGCCACTTACACAGAGACTAACTGCTGTGCCATCCTCTAATACAGCTACTTACACAGACAGACTCACTGCCGTGCCATCCTCTGTTACAGCTACTTACACAGACAGACTCACTACCGTGCCATCCTCTGTTACAGCTACTTACACAGACAGACTCACTACCGTGCCATCCTCTGTTACAGCTACTTACACAGAGACTCACTGCCGTGCCATCCTCTGTTACAGCTACTTACACAGAGACTCACTGCCGTGCCATCCTCTGTTACAGCTACTTACACAGAGACTCACTGCCGTGCCATCCTCTGTTACAGCTACTTACACAGAGACTCACTGCCGTGCCATCCTCTGTTACAGCTACTTACACAGACAGACTCACTACCGTGCCATCCTCTGTTACAGCTACTTACACAGAGACTCACTGCCGTGCCATCCTCTGTTACAGCTACTTACACAGAGACTCACTGCCGTGCCATCCTCTGTTACAGCTACTTACACAGAGACTCACTGCCGTGCCATCCTCTGTTACAGCCACTTACACAGAGACTCACTGCTGTGCCATCCTCTGTTACAGCTACTTACACAGACAGACTCACTGCCGTGCCATCCTCTGTTACAGCCACTTAAACAGACAGACTCAATACCGTACCATCCTCTGTTACAGCCACTTACACAGAGACTAACTGCTGTGCCATCCTCTAATACAGCTACTTACACAGACAGACTCACTACCGTGCCATCCTCTGTTACAGCTACTTCCACAGACAGACTCACTGCCGTGCCATCCTCTGTTACAGCTACTTACACAGAGACTCACTGCCGTGCCATCCTCTGTTAGAGCTACTTACACAGACACTCACTACCGTGCCATCCTCTGTTAGAGCTACTTACACAGACAGACTCACTACCGTGCCATCCTCTGTTACAGTTACTTACACAGAGACTCACTGCCGTGCCATCCTCTGTTAGAGCTACTTACACAGACACTCACTACCGTGCCATCCTCTGTTAGAGCTACTTACACAGACAGACTCACTACCGTGCCATCCTCTGTTACAGTTACTTACACAGAGACTCACTACCGTGCCATCCTCTGTTACAGCTACTTCCACAGACACTCACTACCGTGCCATCCTCTGTTACAGCTACTTCCACAGAGACTCACTACCGTGCCATCCTCTGTTAGAGCTACTTACACAGAGACTCACTACCGTGCCATCCTCTGTTAGAGCTACTTACAGACAGACTCACTACCGTGCCATCCTCTGTTACAGATACTTACACAGAGACTCACTACCGTGCCATCCTCTGTTAGAGCTACTTACACAGACAGACTCACTACCGTTCCATCCTCTGTTACAGCTACTTACACAGACAGACTCCCTACCGTGCCATCCTCTGTTACAGCCACTTACACAGACAGACTCACTGCCGTGCCATCCTCTGTTACAGTTACTTACACAGAGACTCACTACCGTGCCATCCTCTGTTACAGCTACTTACACAGACAGACTCACTACCGTTCCATCCTCTGTTACAGCTACTTACACAGAGACTCACTGCCGTGCCATCCTCTGTTACAGCTACTTACACAGAGACTCACTGCCGTGCCATCCTCTGTTACAGCTACTTCCACAGACAGACTCACTGCCGTGCCATCCTCTGTTACAGCTACTTACACAGAGACTCACTGCCGTGCCATCCTCTGTTAGAGCTACTTACACAGACAGACTCACTACCGTGCCATCCTCTGTTACAGCTACTTACACAGAGACTCACTACCGTCCCATCCTCTGTTACAGCTACTTACACAGACAGACTCACTACCGTGCCATCCTCTGTTACAGCTACTTACACAGACAGACTCACTACCGTGCCATCCTCTGTTACAGCTACTTACACAGACACTCACTACCGTGCCATCCTCTGTTACAGTTACTTACACAGACAGACTCCCTACCGTGCCATCCTCTGTTACAGCTACTTCCACAGGCAGACTCCCTACCGTGCCATCCTCTGTTACAGCTACTTCCACAGGCAGACTCCCTACCGTGCCATCCTCTGTTACAGCCACTTACACAGACAGACTCCCTACCGTGCCATCCTCTGTTACAGCCACTTACACAGACAGACTCCCTACCGTGCCATCCTCTGTTACAGCCACTTACACAGACAGACTCACTGCCGTGCCATCCTCTGTTACAGCCACTTACACAGACAGACTCAATACCGTACCATCCTCTGTTACAGCCACTTACACAGAGACTAACTGCTGTGCCATCCTCTAATACAGCTACTTACACAGACAGACTCACTACCGTGCCATCCTCTGTTACAGCTACTTCCACAGACAGACTCACTGCCGTGCCATCCTCTGTTACAGCTACTTACACAGAGACTCACTACCGTCCCATCCTCTGTTACAGCTACTTACACAGACAGACTCACTACCGTGCCATCCTCTGTTACAGCTACTTACACAGACAGACTCACTACCGTGCCATCCTCTGTTACAGCTACTTACACAGACACTCACTACCGTGCCATCCTCTGTTACAGTTACTTACACAGACAGACTCACTACCGTGCCATCCTCTGTTACAGCTACTTCCACAGGCAGACTCCCTACCGTGCCATCCTCTGTTACAGCTACTTCCACAGGCAGACTCCCTACCGTGCCATCCTCTGTTACAGCCACTTACACAGACAGACTCCCTACCGTGCCATCCTCTGTTACAGCCACTTACACAGACAGACTCACTGCCGTGCCATCCTCTGTTACAGCCACTTACACAGACAGACTCAATACCGTACCATCCTCTGTTACAGCCACTTACACAGAGACTAACTGCTGTGCCATCCTCTAATACAGCTACTTACACAGACAGACTCACTGCCGTGCCATCCTCTGTTACAGCTACTTACACAGACAGACTCACTACCGTGCCATCCTCTGTTACAGCTACTTACACAGACAGACTCACTACCGTGCCATCCTCTGTTACAGCTACTTACACAGAGACTCACTGCCGTGCCATCCTCTGTTACAGCTACTTACACAGAGACTCACTGCCGTGCCATCCTCTGTTACAGCTACTTACACAGAGACTCACTGCCGTGCCATCCTCTGTTACAGCTACTTACACAGAGACTCACTGCCGTGCCATCCTCTGTTACAGCTACTTACACAGACAGACTCACTACCGTGCCATCCTCTGTTACAGCTACTTACACAGAGACTCACTGCCGTGCCATCCTCTGTTACAGCTACTTACACAGAGACTCACTGCCGTGCCATCCTCTGTTACAGCTACTTACACAGAGACTCACTGCCGTGCCATCCTCTGTTACAGCCACTTACACAGAGACTCACTGCTGTGCCATCCTCTGTTACAGCTACTTACACAGACAGACTCACTGCCGTGCCATCCTCTGTTACAGCCACTTAAACAGACAGACTCAATACCGTACCATCCTCTGTTACAGCCACTTACACAGAGACTAACTGCTGTGCCATCCTCTAATACAGCTACTTACACAGACAGACTCACTACCGTGCCATCCTCTGTTACAGCTACTTCCACAGACAGACTCACTGCCGTGCCATCCTCTGTTACAGCTACTTACACAGAGACTCACTGCCGTGCCATCCTCTGTTAGAGCTACTTACACAGACACTCACTACCGTGCCATCCTCTGTTAGAGCTACTTACACAGACAGACTCACTACCGTGCCATCCTCTGTTACAGTTACTTACACAGAGACTCACTGCCGTGCCATCCTCTGTTAGAGCTACTTACACAGACACTCACTACCGTGCCATCCTCTGTTAGAGCTACTTACACAGACAGACTCACTACCGTGCCATCCTCTGTTACAGTTACTTACACAGAGACTCACTACCGTGCCATCCTCTGTTACAGCTACTTCCACAGACACTCACTACCGTGCCATCCTCTGTTACAGCTACTTCCACAGAGACTCACTACCGTGCCATCCTCTGTTAGAGCTACTTACACAGAGACTCACTACCGTGCCATCCTCTGTTAGAGCTACTTACAGACAGACTCACTACCGTGCCATCCTCTGTTACAGATACTTACACAGAGACTCACTACCGTGCCATCCTCTGTTAGAGCTACTTACACAGACAGACTCACTACCGTTCCATCCTCTGTTACAGCTACTTACACAGACAGACTCCCTACCGTGCCATCCTCTGTTACAGCCACTTACACAGACAGACTCACTGCCGTGCCATCCTCTGTTACAGTTACTTACACAGAGACTCACTACCGTGCCATCCTCTGTTACAGCTACTTACACAGACAGACTCACTACCGTTCCATCCTCTGTTACAGCTACTTACACAGAGACTCACTGCCGTGCCATCCTCTGTTACAGCTACTTACACAGAGACTCACTGCCGTGCCATCCTCTGTTACAGCTACTTCCACAGACAGACTCACTGCCGTGCCATCCTCTGTTACAGCTACTTACACAGAGACTCACTGCCGTGCCATCCTCTGTTAGAGCTACTTACACAGACAGACTCACTACCGTGCCATCCTCTGTTACAGCTACTTACACAGAGACTCACTACCGTCCCATCCTCTGTTACAGCTACTTACACAGACAGACTCACTACCGTGCCATCCTCTGTTACAGCTACTTACACAGACAGACTCACTACCGTGCCATCCTCTGTTACAGCTACTTACACAGACACTCACTACCGTGCCATCCTCTGTTACAGTTACTTACACAGACAGACTCCCTACCGTGCCATCCTCTGTTACAGCCACTTACACAGAGACTCACTACCGTGCCATCCTCTGTTACAGCTACTTCCACAGGCAGACTCCCTACCGTGCCATCCTCTGTTACAGCTACTTCCACAGGCAGACTCCCTACCGTGCCATCCTCTGTTACAGCCACTTACACAGACAGACTCCCTACCGTGCCATCCTCTGTTACAGCCACTTACACAGACAGACTCCCTACCGTGCCATCCTCTGTTACAGCCACTTACACAGACAGACTCACTGCCGTGCCATCCTCTGTTACAGCCACTTACACAGACAGACTCAATACCGTACCATCCTCTGTTACAGCCACTTACACAGAGACTAACTGCTGTGCCATCCTCTAATACAGCTACTTACACAGACAGACTCACTACCGTGCCATCCTCTGTTACAGCTACTTCCACAGACAGACTCACTGCCGTGCCATCCTCTGTTACAGCTACTTACACAGAGACTCACTGCCGTGCCATCCTCTGTTAGAGCTACTTACACAGACACTCACTACCGTGCCATCCTCTGTTAGAGCTACTTACACAGACAGACTCACTACCGTGCCATCCTCTGTTACAGTTACTTACACAGAGACTCACTGCCGTGCCATCCTCTGTTACAGCTACTTACACAGACAGACTCACTACCGTGCCATCCTCTGTTACAGCTACTTACACAGAGACTCACTGCAGTGCCATCCTCTGTTACAGCTACTTACACAGAGACTCACTACCGTGCCATCCTCTGTTACAGCTACTTACACAGACAGACTCACTACCGTGCCATCCTCTGTTACAGCCACTTACACAGACAGACTCACTACCGTGCCATCCTCTGTTACAGCTACTTACACAGAGACTCACTGCCGTGCCATCCTCTGTTACAGCTACTTACACAGACAGACTCACTACCGTGCCATCCTCTGTTACAGCTACTTCCACAGACACTCACTACCGTGCCATCCTCTGTTACAGCTACTTCCACAGAGACTCACTACCGTGCCATCCTCTGTTAGAGCTACTTACACAGAGACTCACTACCGTGCCATCCTCTGTTAGAGCTACTTACACAGTCAGACTCACTACCGTGCCATCCTCTGTTACAGCTACTTACACAGAGACTCACTACCGTGCCATCCTCTGTTAGAGCTACTTACACAGACAGACTCACTACCGTGCCATCCTCTGTTACAGCCACTTACACAGAGACTCACTACCGTGCCATCCTCTGTTACAGCTACTTACACAGACAGACTCACTACCGTGCCATCCTCTGTTACAGCTACTTACACAGACAGACTCACTACCGTGCCATCCTCTGTTACAGCTACTTACACAGACAGACTCACTACCGTGCCATCCTCTGTTACAGCTACTTACACAGAGACTCACTGCCGTGCCATCCTCTGTTACAGCTACTTACACAGAGACTCACTGCCGTGCCATCCTCTGTTACATCCATTTACACAGAGACTCACTACCGTGCCATCCTCTGTTACAGCTACTTACACAGACAGACTCACTACCGTGCCATCCTCTGTTAGAGCTACTTACACAGACAGACTCACTACCGTGCCATCCTCTGTTACAGTTACTTACACAGAGACTCACTGCCGTGCCATCCTCTGTTACAGCTACTTACACAGAGACTCACTGCCGTGCCATCCTCTGTTACATCCATTTACACAGAGACTCACTACCGTGCCATCCTCTGTTACAGCTACTTACACAGACAGACTCACTACCGTGCCATCCTCTGTTAGAGCTACTTACACAGACAGACTCACTACCGTGCCATCCTCTGTTACAGTTACTTACACAGAGACTCACTGCCGTGCCATCCTCTGTTACAGCTACTTACACAGACAGACTCACTACCGTGCCATCCTCTGTTACAGCTACTTACACAGACAGACTCACTACCGTGCCATCCTCTGTTACAGCTACTTCCACAGACACTCACTACCGTGCCATCCTCTGTTACAGCTACTTCCACAGAGACTCACTACCGTGCCATCCTCTGTTAGAGCTACTTACACAGAGACTCACTACCGTGCCATCCTCTGTTAGAGCTACTTACACAGACAGACTCACTACCGTGCCATCCTCTGTTACAGCTACTTACACAGAGACTCACTACCGTGCCATCCTCTGTTAGAGCTACTTACACAGACAGACTCACTACCGTGCCATCCTCTGTTACAGCCACTTACACAGAGACTCACTACCGTGCCATCCTCTGTTACAGCTACTTACACAGACAGACTCACTACCGTGCCATCCTCTGTTACAGCTACTTACACAGACAGACTCACTACCGTGCCATCCTCTGTTACAGCTACTTACACAGACAGACTCACTACCGTGCCATCCTCTGTTACAGCTACTTACACAGAGACTCACTGCCGTGCCATCCTCTGTTACAGCTACTTACACAGAGACTCACTGCCGTGCCATCCTCTGTTACAGCTACTTACACAGAGACTCACTGCCGTGCCATCCTCTGTTACAGCCACTTACACAGAGACTCACTGCTGTGCCATCCTCTGTTACAGCTACTTACACAGACAGACTCACTACCGTCCCATCCTCTGTTACAGCTACTTACACAGACAGACTCACTACCGTGCCATCCTCTGTTACAGCTACTTACACAGACAGACTCACTACCGTGCCATCCTCTGTTACAGTTACTTACACAGAGACTCACTGCCGTGCCATCCTCTGTTACATCCATTTACACAGAGACTCACTACCGTGCCATCCTCTGTTACAACTACTTACACAGACAGACTCACTACCGTGCCATCCTCTGTTACAGCTACTTACACAGACAGACTCACTACCGTGCCATCCTCTGTTACAGCCACTTACACAGAGACTCACTGCCGTGCCATCCTCTGTTACAGCTACTTACACAGAGACTCACTACCGTGCCATCCTCTGTTACAGCTACTTACACAGAGACTCACTGCCGTGCCATCCTCTGTTACAGTTACTTACACAGAGACTCACTGCGTGCCATCCAAGACAAAGCAGCAGTGGTGGAGTAGCAAGGTCTTCATTTTAGGGGGAGAAATGTGATATTTTATTCACAATGCTAAGAACACACTGCAGCTCATTAGTAGAGAGGGTAAAGGAGATAGCAGGAGAAGACCTCGGGTTGGATCCGTCTACACGGAGCAAGAGGAGTGTCCAGAGACTACGGCCTGTAAATTGTTAATAACCTTTCATTGAGCGGGAGAGCAGCGAGAGAGCAGCGCAGAGTATAGTAACATGTCTGATGATAAATTAGCCCCGGGGCCCCTTGTTAAAGTCAGATAGAGCCAGGTGCAAGGTTTAGCTGTAATAGGGTAACCTAGAACACAGTGAAGAAATTAATTGAAATGTGTTATACAACCGTTATAGTTGTGGTAGCAGAATTTGGGCTGAGCTGTTCTCTTCTGTGTTGATCACACTTTGAACTGTGATGTTCTGCTTTTCATAGACTCCTGTCATGTCTGCACCCTAACACAAGGCCATTGTGTTCTGGAACTGTTGCTCGTATAAAATAAGTGTTGTGTTAACAACATGATTGTATTATCAGCCCTCCTCTATATGAGGGACCATCTCCCTAGTGAGTTCTTCCCTGACTGGAAATCAGACAGATCTCCCTAATAGCTGCTTGTATTCAATATTTTATATTATACCTTAAATAGTCTCTGCCTAAATCTTTGAGATTGAGTTATCCATTATCCACAACATAGTGAAATATAGCTTGCATTTTATAATAAATTAGAAACTTTTGTTACATATCACCATAGTGATAAGAATATTGTTTTGCAATTTTCCATCACAAAGAGCAGGCTAAATTAGGTGAAGGTTAATTTGGAAAGACTAAATTGAAAGGTAAGTCTATCTACTGCTATAATGTGAAATAAAGTTTTCATGAGTCTTCATACTTTACTGACAGCTGCAGTTTACCAAATCAATAAAACTGCTGCATTAAAAAGTACAAGTTGGCATGTTAACCTGCCGCAACTTGGACTGGATAAAGGAGAATGAGATAGCTTTAAGGCAGACGATACAGCAATATAACAGGTTTTAAATATATATCGGGCTTAGCCTGAGGGTGTTGTGTTGTAAATTGTATAGCGCAGCATGGCTGCTACAGTGCCTTGCAAAAGTATTCGGCCCCCTTGAACTTTGCGACCTTTTGCCACATTTCACGCTTCAAACATAAAGATATAAAACTGTATTTTTTTGTGAAGAATAAACAACAAGTGGGACACAATCATGAAGTGGAACGACATTTATTGGATATTTCAAACTTTTTTAACAAATCAAAAACTGAAAAATTGGACGTGCAATATTATTCAGCCCCTTTACTTTCAGTGCAGCAAACTCTCTCCAGAAGTTCTGTGAGGATCTCTGAATGATCCAATGTTGACCTAAATGACTAATGATGATAAATACAATCCACCTGTGTGTAATCAAGTCTCCGTATAAATGCACCTGCACTGTGATAGTCTCAGAGGTCCGTTAAAAGCGCAGAGAGCATCATGAAGAACAAGGAACACACCAGGCAGGTCCGAGATACTGTTGTGAAGAAGGTTAAAGCCGGATTTGGATACAAAAAGATTTCCCAAGCTTTAAACATCCCAAGGAGCACTGTGCAAGCGATAATATTGAAATGGAAGGAGTATCAGACCACTGCAAATCTACCAAGACATGGCCGTCCCTCTAAACTTTCAGCTCATACAAGGAGAAGACTGATCAGAGATGCAGCCAAGAGGCCCATGATCACTCTGGATGAACTGCAGAGATCTACAGCTGAGGTGGGAGACTCTGTCCATAGGACAACAATCAGTCGTATATTGCACACATCTGGCCTTTATGAAAGAGTGGCAAGAAGAAAGCCATTTCTTAAAGATATCCATAAAAAGTGTTGTTTAAAGTTTGCCACAAGCCACCTGGGAGACACACCAAACATGTGGAAGAAGGTGCTCTGGTCAGATGAAACCAAAATTGAACTTTTTGGCAACAATGCAAAACGTTATGTTTGGCGTAAAAGCAACACAGCTCATCAACCTGACCACACCATCCCCGCTGTCAAACATGGTGGTGGCAGCATCATGGTTTGGGCCTGCTTTTCTTCAGCAGGGACAGGGAAGATGGTTAAAATTGATGGGAAGATGGATGGAGCCAAATACAGGACCATTCTGGAAGAAAACCTGATGGAGTCTGCAAAAGACCTGAGACTGGGATGGAGATTTGTCTTCCAACAAGACAATGATCCAAAACATAAAGCAAAATCTACAATGGAATGGTTCAAAAATAAACATATCCAGGTGTTAGAATGGCCAAGTCAAAGTCCAGACCTGAATCCAATCGAGAATCTGTGGAAAGAACTGAAAACTGCTGTTCACAAATGCTCTCCATCCAACCTCACTGAGCTCGAGCTGTTTTGCAAGGAGGAATGGGAAAAAATTTCAGTCTCTCGATGTGCAAAACTGATAGAGACATACCCCAAGCGACTTACAGCTGTAATCGCAGCAAAAGGTGGCGCTACAAAGTATTAACTTAAGGGGGCTGAATAATTTTGCACGCCCAATTTTTCAGTTTTTTATTTGTTAAAAAAGTTTGAAATATCCAATAAATGTCGTTCCACTTCATGATTGTGTCCCACTTGTTGTTGATTCTTAACAAAAAAATACAGTTTTATATCTTTATGTTTGAAGCCTGAAATGTGGCAAAAGGTCGCAAAGTTCAAGGGGGCCGAATACTTTACTTTCGCAAGGCACTGTATTTCTATACGGGTGATTACTCACTTTGTCACAAAATTAATCAAACCTGAATGAAGCAATCAAGGATCATGTCTTGTAGAATGTAGCCTGTATCTGTAATACATGTCCTGTAGAATGTAGCCTGTATCTATAATACATCATGTCCTGTAGAATGTAGCCTGTATCTATAATACATCATGTCCTGTAGAATGTAGCCTGTATCTATAATACATCATGTCCTGTAGAATGTAGCCTGTATCTATAATACACCATTTCCTGTAGAATGTAGCCTGTATCTATAATACATCATGTCCTGTAGAATGTAGCCTGTATCTATAATACACCATGTCCTGTAGAATGTTGCCTGTATCTATAATACACCATGTCCTGTAGAATGTAGCCTGTATCTATAATACACCATGTCCTGTAGAATGTTGCCTGTATCTATAATACACCATGTCCTGTAGAATGTAGCCTGTATCTATAATACACCATGTCCTGTAGAATGTAGCCTGTATCTATAATACATCATGTCCTGTAGAATGTAGCCTGTATCTATAATACACCATGTCCTGTAGAATGTAGCCTGTATCTATAATACACCATGTCCTGTAGAATGTAGCCTGTATCTATAATACATCATGTCCTGTAGAATGTAGCCTGTATCTATAATACATGTCCTGTAGAATGTAGCCTGTATCTATAATACATCATGTCCTGTAGAATGTAACCTGAATCTATAATACATCATGTCCTGTAGAATGTAGCCTGTATCTATAATACATCATGTCCTGTAGAATGTAGCCTGTATCTATAATACATGTCCTGTAGAATGTAGCCTGTATCTATAATACACCATGTCCTGTAGAATGTAGCCTGTATCTATAATACATCATGTCCTGTAGAATGTAGCCTGTATCTATAATACATCATGTCCTGTAGAATGTAGCCTGTATCTATAATACATCATGTCCTGTAGAATGTAGCCTGTATCTATAATACATGTCCTGTAGAATGTAGCCTGTATCTATAATACATCATGTCCTGTAGAATGTAGCCAGTATCTATAATACATCATGTCCTGTAGAATGTAGCCTGAATCTATAATACATCATGTCCTGTAGAATGTAGCCTGTATCTATAATACATCATGTCCTGTAGAATGTAGCCTGTATCTATAATACACCATGTCCTGTAGAATGTAGCCTGTATCTACAATACATCATGTCCTGTAGAATGTAGCCTGTATCTATAATACATAATGTCCTGTAGAATATAGCCTGTATCTATAATACATCATGTCCTGTAGAATGTAGCCTGTATCTATAATACATGTCCTGTAGAATGTAGCCTGTATCTATAATACATCATGTCCTGTAGAATGTAGCCTGTATCTATAATACATCATGTCCTGTAGAATATAGCCTGTATCTATAATACATCATGTCCTGTAGAATGTAGCCTGTATCTATAATACATGTCCTGTAGAATGTAGCCTGTATCTATAATACATCATGTCCTGTAGAATGTAGCCTGTATCTATAATACATCATGTCCTGTAGAATGTAGCCTGTATCTATAATACATCATGTCCTGTAGAATGTAGCCTGTATCTATAATACATCATGTCCTGTAGAATATAGCCTGTATCTATAATACATCATGTCCTGTAGAATGTAGCCTGTATCTATAATAAATCATGTCCTGTAGAATGTAGCCTGTATCTATAATAAACCATGTACTGTAGAATGTAGCCTGTATCTATAATACACCATGTCCTGTAGAATGTAGCCTGTATCTACAATACATCATGTCCTGTAGAATGTAGCCTGTATCTATAATACACAAACATCATGTCCTGTAGAATGTAGCCTGTATCTATAATACACCATGTCCTGTAGAATGTAGCCTGTATCTATAATACACCATGTCCTATAGAATGTAGCCTGTATTTATAATACATGTCCTGTAGAATGTAGCCTGTATCTATAATACACCATGTCCTATAGAATGTAGCCTGTATTTATAATACATGTCCTGTAGAATGTAGCCTGTATCTATAATACATCATGTCCTGTAGAATGTAGCCTGTATCTATAATACACCATGTCCTGTAGAATGTAGCCTGTATCTATAATACATCATGTCCTGTAGAATGTAGCCTGTATCTATAATACATCATGTCCTGTAGAATGTAGCCTGTATCTATAATACATGTCCTGTAGAATGTAGCCTGTATCTATAATACATCATGTCCTGTAGAATGTAACCTGAATCTATAATACATCATGTCCTGTAGAATGTAGCCTGTATCTATAATACATCATGTCCTGTAGAATGTAGCCTGTATCTATAATACATGTCCTGTAGAATGTAGCCTGTATCTATAATACACCATGTCCTGTAGAATGTAGCCTGTATCTATAATACATCATGTCCTGTAGAATGTAGCCTGTATCTATAATACATCATGTCCTGTAGAATGTAGCCTGTATCTATAATACATCATGTCCTGTAGAATGTAGCCTGTATCTATAATACATGTCCTGTAGAATGTAGCCTGTATCTATAATACATCATGTCCTGTAGAATGTAGCCAGTATCTATAATACATCATGTCCTGTAGAATGTAGCCTGAATCTATAATACATCATGTCCTGTAGAATGTAGCCTGTATCTATAATACATCATGTCCTGTAGAATGTAGCCTGTATCTATAATACACCATGTCCTGTAGAATGTAGCCTGTATCTACAATACATCATGTCCTGTAGAATGTAGCCTGTATCTATAATACATAATGTCCTGTAGAATATAGCCTGTATCTATAATTCATCATGTCCTGTAGAATGTAGCCTGTATCTATAATACATGTCCTGTAGAATGTAGCCTGTATCTATAATACATCATGTCCTGTAGAATGTAGCCTGTATCTATAATACATCATGTCCTGTAGAATATAGCCTGTATCTATAATACATCATGTCCTGTAGAATGTAGCCTGTATCTATAATACATGTCCTGTAGAATGTAGCCTGTATCTATAATACATCATGTCCTGTAGAATGTAGCCTGTATCTATAATACATCATGTCCTGTAGAATGTAGCCTGTATCTATAATACATCATGTCCTGTAGAATGTAGCCTGTATCTATAATACATCATGTCCTGTAGAATATAGCCTGTATCTATAATACATCATGTCCTGTAGAATGTAGCCTGTATCTATAATAAATCATGTCCTGTAGAATGTAGCCTGTATCTATAATAAACCATGTACTGTAGAATGTAGCCTGTATCTATAATACACCATGTCCTGTAGAATGTAGCCTGTATCTACAATACATCATGTCCTGTAGAATGTAGCCTGTATCTATAATACACAAACATCATGTCCTGTAGAATGTAGCCTGTATCTATAATACACCATGTCCTGTAGAATGTAGCCTGTATCTATAATACACCATGTCCTATAGAATGTAGCCTGTATTTATAATACATGTCCTGTAGAATGTAGCCTGTATCTATAATACACCATGTCCTATAGAATGTAGCCTGTATTTATAATACATGTCCTGTAGAATGTAGCCTGTATCTATAATACATCATGTCCTGTAGAATGTAGCCTGTATCTATAATACACCATGTCCTGTAGAATGTAGCCTGTATCTATAATACATCATGTCCTGTAGAATGTAGCCTGTATCTATAATACATCATGTCCTGTAGAATGTAGCCTGTATCTATAATACATGTCCTGTAGAATGTAGCCTGTATCTATAATACATCATGTCCTGTAGAATGTAGCCTGTATCTATAATACATCATGTCCTGTAGAATGTAGCCTGTATCTATAATACATCATGTCCTGTAGAATGTAGCCTGTATCTATAATAAACCATGTACTGTAGAATGTAGCCTGTATCTATAATACACCATGTCCTGTAGAATGTAGCCTGTATCTACAATACATCATGTCCTGTATAATGTAGCCTGTATCTACAATACATCATGTCCTGTATAATGTAGCCTGTATCTATATTACACAAACATCATGTCCTGTAGAATGTAGCCTGTATCTATAATACACCATGTCCTGTAGAATGTAGCCTGTATCTATAATACACCATGTCCTGTAGAATGTAGCCTGTATCTATAATACACCATGTCCTGTAGAATGTAGCCTGTATCTATAATACATGTCCAGTAGAATGTAGCCTGAATCTATAATACATCATGTCCTGTAGAATGTAGCCTGTATCTATAATACACCATGTCCTGTAGAATGTAGCCTGTATCTATAATACATGTCCAGTAGAATGT
Organism: Oncorhynchus masou masou; assembly: GCF_036934945.1. Lineage (NCBI taxonomy): Eukaryota > Metazoa > Chordata > Actinopteri > Salmoniformes > Salmonidae > Oncorhynchus > Oncorhynchus masou. The sequence continues at coordinate 180,765 of NW_027015524.1, forward strand.
AGCCTGAATCTATAATACATCATGTCCTATAGAATGTAGCCTGTATTTATAATACATGTCCTGTAGAATGTAGCCTGTATCTATAATACACCATGTCCTGTATAATGTAGCATGTATCTACAATACATCATGTCCTGTAGAATGTAGCCTGTATCTATAATACATCATGTCCTGTAGAATGTAGCCTGTATCTATAATACACAAACATCATGTCCTGTATAATGTAGCCTGTATCTATAATACATCATGTCCTATAGAATGTAGCCTGTATCTATAATACATAATGTCCTGTAGAATGTAGCCTGTATCTATAATACATCATGTCCTGTATAATGTAGCATGTATCTACAATACATCATGTCCTGTAGAATGTAGCCTGTATCTATAATACATCATGTCCTGTAGAATGTAGCCTGTATCTATAATACACAAACATCATGTCCTGTATAATGTAGCCTGTATCTATAATACATCATGTCCTGTAGAATGTAGCCTGTATCTATAATACATAATGTCCTGTAGAATGTAGCCTGTATCTATAATACACCATGTCCTGTAGAATGTAGCCTGTATCTATAATACATGTCCAGTAGAATGTAGCCTGAATCTATAATACATCATGTCCTGTAGAATGTAGCCTGTATCTATAATACACCATGTCCTGTAGAATGTAGCCTGTATCTATAATACATGTCCAGTAGAATGTAGCCTGAATCTATAATACATCATGTCCTATAGAATGTAGCCTGTATTTATAATACATGTCCTGTAGAATGTAGCCTGTATCTATAATACACCATGTCCTATAGAATGTAGCCTGTATTTATAATACATGTCCTGTAGAATGTAGCCTGTATCTATAATACATCATGTCCTGTAGAATGTAAACTGTATCTACAATACATCATGTCCTGTAGAATGTAGCCTGTATCTGTAATACATCATGTCCTGTAGAATGTAGCCTGTATCTATAATACATCATGTCCTGTAGAATGTAGCCTGTATCTATAATACATGTCCAGTAGAATGTAGCCTGAATCTATAATACATGTCCTGTAGAATGTAGCCTGTATCTATAATACATCATGTCCTGTAGAATGTAGCCTGTATCTATAATACATAATGTCCTGTAGAATGTAGCCTGTATCTATAATACATCATGTCTTGTAGAATGTAGCCTGTATCTACAATACATCATGTCCTGTAGAATGTAGCCTGTATCTATAATACATCATGTCCTGTAGAATGTAGCCTGTATCTATAATACATGTCCTGTAGAATGTAGCCTGAATCTATAATACACCATGTCCTGTGGAATGTAGCCTGAAACTATAATACATGTCCTGTAGAATGTAGCCTGTATCTATAATACATCATGTCCTGTAGAATGTAGCCTGTATCTATAATACATAATGTCCTGTAGAATGTAGCCTGTATCTATAATACATCATGTCCTGTAGAATGTAGCCTGTATCTATAATACATGTCCTGTAGAATGTAGCATGTATCTATAATACATGTCCTGTAGAATGTAGCCTGTATCTATAATACATCATGTCTTGTAGAATGTAGCCTGTATCTATAATACATGTCCTGTAGAATGTAGCCTGTATCTATAATACATCATGTCCTGTAGAATGTAGCCTGTATCTATAATACATGTCCTGTAGAATGTAGCCTGTATCTATAATACATCATGTCTTGTAGAATGTAGCCTGTATCTATAATACATGTCCTGTAGAATGTAGCATGTATCTATAATACATGTCCTGTAGAATGTAGCCTGTATCTATAATACATCATGTCCTGTAGAATGTAGCCTGAATCTATAATACATGTCCTGTAGAATGTAGCCTGTATCTATAATACATAATGTCCTGTAGAATGTAGCCTGTATCTATAACACATCATGTCCTGTAGAATGTAGCCTGTATCTATAATACATCATGTCCTGTAGAATGTAGCCTGTATCTATAATACATCATGTCCTGTATAATGTAGCCTGAATCTATAATACATGTCCTGTAGAATGTAGCCTGTATCTATAATACATGTCCTGTAGAATGTAGCCTGTATCTATAATACATCATGTCCTGTAGAATGTAGCCTGTATCTATAATACATGTCCTGTAGAATGTAGCCTGTATCTATAATACATCATGTCTTGTAGAATGTAGCCTGTATCTATAATACATGTCCTGTAGAATGTAGCATGTATCTATAATACATGTCCTGTAGAATGTAGCCTGTATCTATAATACATCATGTCCTGTAGAATGTAGCCTGAATCTATAATACATGTCCTGTAGAATGTAGCCTGTATCTATAATACATAATGTCCTGTAGAATGTAGCCTGTATCTATAACACATCATGTCCTGTAGAATGTAGCCTGTATCTATAATACATCATGTCCTGTAGAATGTAGCCTGTATCTATAATACATCATGTCCTGTATAATGTAGCCTGAATCTATAATACATGTCCTGTAGAATGTAGCCTGTATCTATAATACATGTCCTGTAGAATGTAGCCTGTATCTATAATACATCATGTCCTGTAGAATGTAGCCTGTATCTATAATACATCATGTCCTGTAGAATGTAGCCTGTATCTATAATACATGTCCTGTATAATGTAGCCTGAATCTATAATACATCATGTCCTGTAGAATGTAGCCTGTATCTATAATACATCATGTCCTTTAGAATGTAGCCTGAATCTATAATACACCATGTCCTGTAGAATGTAGCCTGTATCTATAATACATGTCCTGTAGAATGTAGCCTGTATCTATAATACATAATGTCCTGTAGAATGTAGCCTGTATCTATAACACATCATGTCCTGTAGAATGTAGCCTGTATCTATAATACATCATGTCCTGTAGAATGTAGCCTGTATCTATAATACATCATGTCCTGTAGAATGTAGCCTGTATCTATAATACATCATGTCCTGTATAATGTAGCCTGTATCTATAATACATCATGTCCTGTATAATGTAGCCTGAATCTATAATACATCATGTCCTGTAGAATGTAGCCTGTATCTATAATACATGTCCTGTAGAATGTAGCATGTATCTATAATACATGTCCTGTAGAATGTAGCCTGTATCTATAATACATCATGTCTTGTAGAATGTAGCCTGTATCTATAATACATGTCCTGTAGAATGTAGCCTGTATCTATAATACATCATGTCCTGTAGAATGTAGCCTGTATCTATAATACATGTCCTGTAGAATGTAGCCTGTATCTATAATACATCATGTCTTGTAGAATGTAGCCTGTATCTATAATACATGTCCTGTAGAATGTAGCATGTATCTATAATACATGTCCTGTAGAATGTAGCCTGTATCTATAATACATCATGTCCTGTAGAATGTAGCCTGAATCTATAATACATCTCCTGTAGAATGTAGCCTGTATCTATAATACATAATGTCCTGTAGAATGTAGCCTGTATCTATAACACATCATGTCCTGTAGAATGTAGCCTGTATCTATAATACATCATGTCCTGTAGAATGTAGCCTGTATCTATAATACATCATGTCCTGTATAATGTAGCCTGAATCTATAATACATGTCCTGTAGAATGTAGCCTGTATCTATAATACATGTCCTGTAGAATGTAGCCTGTATCTATAATACATCATGTCCTGTAGAATGTAGCCTGTATCTATAATACATCATGTCCTGTAGAATGTAGCCTGTATCTATAATACATGTCCTGTAGAATGTAGCCTGTATCTATAATACATCATGTCCTGTAGAATGTAGCCTGTATCTATAACACATCATGTCCTGTAGAATGTAGCCTGTATCTATAATACATCATGTCCTGTAGAATGTAGCCTGTATCTATAATACATCATGTCCTGTAGAATGTAGCCTGTATCTATAATACATCATGTCCTGTATAATGTAGCCTGTATCTATAATACATCATGTCCTGTATAATGTAGCCTGAATCTATAATACATCATGTCCTGTAGAATGTAGCCTGTATCTATAATACACCATGTCCTGTAGAATGTAGCCTGTATCTATAATACACCATGTCCTGTAGAATGTAGCCTGTATCTACAATACAGCATGTCCTGTAGAATGTAGCCTGTATCTATAATACATCATGTCCTGTATAATGTAGCATGTATCTACAATACATCATGTCCTGTAGAATGTAGCCTGTATCTATAATACATAATGTCCTGTAGAATGTAGCCTGTATCTATAATACACCATGTCCTGTAGAATGTAGCCTGTATCTATAATACATGTCCTGTAGAATGTAGCCTGTATCTATAATACACCATGTCCTGTAGAATGTAGCCTGTATCTATAATACATCAAGTCCTGTAGAATGTAGCCTGTATCTGTAATACATCATGTCCTGTAGAATGTAGCCTGTATCTATAATACATAATGTCCTGTAGAATGTAGCCTGTATCTATAATACACCATGTCCTGTAGAATGTAGCCTGTATCTATAATACACCATGTCCTGTAGAATGTAGCCTGTATCTATAATACACAAACATCATGTCCTGTATAATGTAGCCTGTATCTATAATACATCATGTCCTGTAGAATGTAGCCTGTATCTATAATACATAATGTCCTGTAGAATGTAGCCTGTATCTATAATACACCATGTCCTGTAGAATGTAGCCTGTATCTATAATACATGTCCAGTAGAATGTAGCCTGAATCTATAATACATCATGTCCTGTAGAATGTAGCCTGTATCTATAATACACCATGTCCTGTAGAATGTAGCCTGTATCTATAATACATGTCCAGTAGAATGTAGCCTGAATCTATAATACATCATGTCCTATAGAATGTAGCCTGTATTTATAATACATGTCCTGTAGAATGTAGCCTGTATCTATAATACACCATGTCCTATAGAATGTAGCCTGTATTTATAATACATGTCCTGTAGAATGTAGCCTGTATCTATAATACATCATGTCCTGTAGAATGTAGCCTGTATCTACAATACATCATGTCCTGTAGAATGTAGCCTGTATCTGTAATACATCATGTCCTGTAGAATGTAGCCTGTATCTATAATACATCATGTCCTGTAGAATGTAGCCTGTATCTATAATACATGTCCAGTAGAATGTAGCCTGAATCTATAATACATGTCCTGTAGAATGTAGCCTGTATCTATAATACATCATGTCCTGTAGAATGTAGCCTGTATCTATAATACATAATGTCCTGTAGAATGTAGCCTGTATCTATAATACATCATGTCTTGTAGAATGTAGCCTGTATCTATAATACATGTCCTGTAGAATGTAGCCTGTATCTACAATACATCATGTCCTGTAGAATGTAGCCTGTATCTATAATACATCATGTCCTGTAGAATGTAGCCTGAATCTATAATACACCATGTCCTGTGGAATGTAGCCTGAAACTATAATACATGTCCTGTAGAATGTAGCCTGTATCTATAATACATCATGTCCTGTAGAATGTAGCCTGTATCTATAATACATCATGTCCTGTAGAATGTAGCCTGTATCTATAATACATGTCCTGTAGAATGTAGCATGTATCTATAATACATGTCCTGTAGAATGTAGCCTGTATCTATAATACATCATGTCTTGTAGAATGTAGCCTGTATCTATAATACATGTCCTGTAGAATGTAGCCTGTATCTATAATACATCATGTCCTGTAGAATGTAGCCTGTATCTATAATACATGTCCTGTAGAATGTAGCCTGTATCTATAATACATCATGTCTTGTAGAATGTAGCCTGTATCTATAATACACCATGTCCTGTAGAATGTAGCCTGTATCTACAATACATCATGTCCTGTAGAATGTAGCCTGTATCTATAATACACCATTTCCTGTAGAATGTAGCCTGTATTTATAATACATGTCCTGTAGAATGTAGCCTGTATCTATAATACATCATGTCCTGTAGAATGTAGCCTGTATCTACAATACATCATGTCCTGTAGAATGTAGCCTGTATCTGTAATACATCATGTCCTGTAGAATGTAGCCTGTATCTATAACACATCATGTCCTGTAGAATGTAGCCTGTATCTATAATACATGTCCAGTAGAATGTAGCCTGAATCTATAATACATGTCCTGTAGAATGTAGCCTGTATCTATAATACATCATGTCCTGTAGAATGTAGCCTGTATCTATAATACATAATGTCCTGTAGAATGTAGCCTGTATCTATAATACATCATGTCTTGTAGAATGTAGCCTGTATCTATAATACATGTCCTGTAGAATGTAGCCTGTATCTACGATACATCATGTCCTGTAGAATGTAGCCTGTATCTATAATACATCATGTCCTGTAGAATGTAGCCTGTATCTATAATACATGTCCTGTAGAATGTAGCCTGAATCTATAATACACCATGTCCTGTGGAATGTAGCCTGAAACTATAATACATGTCCTGTAGAATGTAGCCTGTATCTATAATACATCATGTCCTGTAGAATGTAGCCTGTATCTATAATACATAATGTCCTGTAGAATGTAGCCTGTATCTATAATACATCATGTCCTGTAGAATGTAGCCTGTATCTATAATACATGTCCTGTAGAATGTAGCATGTATCTATAATACATGTCCTGTAGAATGTAGCCTGTATCTATAATACATCATGTCTTGTAGAATGTAGCCTGTATCTATAATACATGTCCTGTAGAATGTAGCCTGTATCTATAATACATCATGTCCTGTAGAATGTAGCCTGTATCTATAATACATGTCCTGTAGAATGTAGCCTGTATCTATAATACATCATGTCTTGTAGAATGTAGCCTGTATCTATAATACATGTCCTGTAGAATGTAGCATGTATCTATAATACATGTCCTGTAGAATGTAGCCTGAATCTATAATACACCATGTCCTGTGGAATGTAGCCTGAAACTATAATACATGTCCTGTAGAATGTAGCCTGTATCTATAATACATCATGTCCTGTAGAATGTAGCCTGTATCTATAATACATCATGTCCTGTAGAATGTAGCCTGTATCTATAATACATGTCCTGTAGAATGTAGCATGTATCTATAATACATGTCCTGTAGAATGTAGCCTGTATCTATAATACATCATGTCTTGTAGAATGTAGCCTGTATCTATAATACATGTCCTGTAGAATGTAGCCTGTATCTATAATACATCATGTCCTGTAGAATGTAGCCTGTATCTATAATACATGTCCTGTAGAATGTAGCCTGTATCTATAATACATCATGTCTTGTAGAATGTAGCCTGTATCTATAATACACCATGTCCTGTAGAATGTAGCCTGTATCTACAATACATCATGTCCTGTAGAATGTAGCCTGTATCTATAATACACCATTTCCTGTAGAATGTAGCCTGTATTTATAATACATGTCCTGTAGAATGTAGCCTGTATCTATAATACATCATGTCCTGTAGAATGTAGCCTGTATCTACAATACATCATGTCCTGTAGAATGTAGCCTGTATCTGTAATACATCATGTCCTGTAGAATGTAGCCTGTATCTATAATACATCATGTCCTGTAGAATGTAGCCTGTATCTATAATACATGTCCAGTAGAATGTAGCCTGAATCTATAATACATGTCCTGTAGAATGTAGCCTGTATCTATAATACATAATGTCCTGTAGAATGTAGCCTGTATCTATAATACATAATGTCCTGTAGAATGTAGCCTGTATCTATAATACATCATGTCTTGTAGAATGTAGCCTGTATCTATAATACATGTCCTGTAGAATGTAGCCTGTATCTACAATACATCATGTCCTGTAGAATGTAGCCTGTATCTATAATACATCATGTCCTGTAGAATGTAGCCTGTATCTATAATACATGTCCTGTAGAATGTAGCCTGAATCTATAATACACCATGTCCTGTGGAATGTAGCCTGAAACTATAATACATGTCCTGTAGAATGTAGCCTGTATCTATAATACATCATGTCCTGTAGAATGTAGCCTGTATCTATAATACATAATGTCCTGTAGAATGTAGCCTGTATCTATAATACATCATGTCCTGTAGAATGTAGCCTGTATCTATAATACATGTCCTGTAGAATGTAGCATGTATCTATAATACATGTCCTGTAGAATGTAGCCTGTATCTATAATACATCATGTCTTGTAGAATGTAGCCTGTATCTATAATACATGTCCTGTAGAATGTAGCCTGTATCTATAATACATCATGTCCTGTAGAATGTAGCCTGTATCTATAATACATGTCCTGTAGAATGTAGCCTGTATCTATAATACATCATGTCTTGTAGAATGTAGCCTGTATCTATAATACATGTCCTGTAGAATGTAGCATGTATCTATAATACATGTCCTGTAGAATGTAGCCTGTATCTATAATACATCATGTCCTGTAGAATGTAGCCTGAATCTATAATACATGTCCTGTAGAATGTAGCCTGTATCTATAATACATAATGTCCTGTAGAATGTAGCCTGTATCTATAACACATCATGTCCTGTAGAATGTAGCCTGTATCTATAATACATCATGTCCTGTAGAATGTAGCCTGTATCTATAATACATCATGTCCTGTATAATGTAGCCTGAATCTATAATACATGTCCTGTAGAATGTAGCCTGTATCTATAATACATGTCCTGTAGAATGTAGCCTGTATCTATAATACATCATGTCCTGTAGAATGTAGCCTGTATCTATAATACATCATGTCCTGTAGAATGTAGCCTGTATCTATAATACATGTCCTGTATAATGTAGCCTGAATCTATAATACATCATGTCCTGTAGAATGTAGCCTGTATCTATAATACATCATGTCCTTTAGAATGTAGCCTGAATCTATAATACACCATGTCCTGTAGAATGTAGCCTGTATCTATAATACATGTCCTGTAGAATGTAGCCTGTATCTATAATACATCATGTCCTGTAGAATGTAGCCTGTATCTATAACACATCATGTCCTGTAGAATGTAGCCTGTATCTATAATACATCATGTCCTGTAGAATGTAGCCTGTATCTATAATACATCATGTCCTGTAGAATGTAGCCTGTATCTATAATACATCATGTCCTGTATAATGTAGCCTGTATCTATAATACATCATGTCTTGTAGAATGTAGCCTGTATCTATAATACATGTCCTGTAGAATGTAGCCTGTATCTATAATACATCATGTCCTGTAGAATGTAGCCTGTATCTATAATACATGTCCTGTAGAATGTAGCCTGTATCTATAATACATCATGTCTTGTAGAATGTAGCCTGTATCTATAATACACCATGTCCTGTAGAATGTAGCCTGTATCTACAATACATCATGTCCTGTAGAATGTAGCCTGTATCTATAATACACCATTTCCTGTAGAATGTAGCCTGTATTTATAATACATGTCCTGTAGAATGTAGCCTGTATCTATAATACATCATGTCCTGTAGAATGTAGCCTGTATCTACAATACATCATGTCCTGTAGAATGTAGCCTGTATCTGTAATACATCATGTCCTGTAGAATGTAGCCTGTATCTATAATACATCATGTCCTGTAGAATGTAGCCTGTATCTATAATACATGTCCAGTAGAATGTAGCCTGAATCTATAATACATGTCCTGTAGAATGTAGCCTGTATCTATAATACATCATGTCCTGTAGAATGTAGCCTGTATCTATAATACATAATGTCCTGTAGAATGTAGCCTGTATCTATAATACATCATGTCTTGTAGAATGTAGCCTGTATCTATAATACATGTCCTGTAGAATGTAGCCTGTATCTACAATACATCATGTCCTGTAGAATGTAGCCTGTATCTATAATACATCATGTCCTGTAGAATGTAGCCTGTATCTATAATACATGTCCTGTAGAATGTAGCCTGAATCTATAATACACCATGTCCTGTGGAATGTAGCCTGAAACTATAATACATGTCCTGTAGAATGTAGCCTGTATCTATAATACATCATGTCCTGTAGAATGTAGCCTGTATCTATAATACATAATGTCCTGTAGAATGTAGCCTGTATCTATAATACATCATGTCCTGTAGAATGTAGCCTGTATCTATAATACATGTCCTGTAGAATGTAGCATGTATCTATAATACATGTCCTGTAGAATGTAGCCTGTATCTATAATACATCATGTCTTGTAGAATGTAGCCTGTATCTATAATACATGTCCTGTAGAATGTAGCCTGTATCTATAATACATCATGTCCTGTAGAATGTAGCCTGTATCTATAATACATGTCCTGTAGAATGTAGCCTGTATCTATAATACATCATGTCTTGTAGAATGTAGCCTGTATCTATAATACATGTCCTGTAGAATGTAGCATGTATCTATAATACATGTCCTGTAGAATGTAGCCTGTATCTATAATACATCATGTCCTGTAGAATATAGCCTGAATCTATAATACATGTCCTGTAGAATGTAGCCTGTATCTATAATACATAATGTCCTGTAGAATGTAGCCTGTATCTATAACACATCATGTCCTGTAGAATGTAGCCTGTATCTATAATACATCATGTCCTGTAGAATGTAGCCTGTATCTATAATACATCATGTCCTGTATAATGTAGCCTGAATCTATAATACATCATGTCCTGTAGAATGTAGCCTGTATCTATAATACATCATGTCCTTTAGAATGTAGCCTGAATCTATAATACACCATGTCCTGTAGAATGTAGCCTGTATCTATAATACATGTCCTGTAGAATGTAGCCTGTATCTATAATACATCATGTCCTGTAGAATGTAGCCTGTATCTATAACACATCATGTCCTGTAGAATGTAGCCTGTATCTATAATACATCATGTCCTGTAGAATGTAGCCTGTATCTATAATACATCATGTCCTGTAGAATGTAGCCTGTATCTATAATACATCATGTCCTGTATAATGTAGCCTGTATCTATAATACATCATGTCCTGTATAATGTAGCCTGAATCTATAATACATCATGTCCTGTAGAATGTAGCCTGTATCTATAATACACCATGTCCTGTAGAATGTAGCCTGTATCTATAATACACCATGTCCTGTAGAATGTAGCCTGTATCTACAATACAGCATGTCCTGTAGAATGTAGCCTGTATCTATAATACATCATGTCCTGTATAATGTAGCATGTATCTACAATACATCATGTCCTGTAGAATGTAGCCTGTATCTATAATACATAATGTCCTGTAGAATGTAGCCTGTATCTATAATACACCATGTCCTGTAGAATGTAGCCTGTATCTATAATACATGTCCTGTAGAATGTAGCCTGTATCTATAATACACCATGTCCTGTAGAATGTAGCCTGTATCTATAATACATCAAGTCCTGTAGAATGTAGCCTGTATCTGTAATACATCATGTCCTGTAGAATGTAGCCTGTATCTATAATACATAATGTCCTGTAGAATGTAGCCTGTATCTATAATACACCATGTCCTGTAGAATGTAGCCTGTATCTATAATACACCATGTCCTGTAGAATGTAGCCTGTATCTACAATACATCATGTCCTGTAGAATGTAGCCTGTATCTATAATACACAAACATCATGTCCTGTAGAATGTAGCCTGTATCTATAATACACCATGTCCTGTAGAATGTAGCCTGTATTTATAATACACCATGTCCTGTAGAATGTAGCCTGTATTTATAATACATGTCCTGTAGAATGTAGCCTGTATCTATAATACATCATGTCCTGTAGAATGTAGCCTGTATCTATAATACATCATGTCCTGTAGAATATAGCCTGTATCTATAATACATCATGTCCTGTAGAATGTAGCCTGTATCTATAATACATCATGTCCTGTATAATGTAGCCTGTATCTATAATACATCATGTCCTGTATAATGTAGCCTGAATCTATAATACATCATGTCCTGTAGAATGTAGCCTGTATCTATAATACACCATGTCCTGTAGAATGTAGCCTGTATCTATAATACACCATGTCCTGTAGAATGTAGCCTGTATCTACAATACATCATGTCCTGTAGAATGTAGCCTGTATCTATAATACACAAACATCATGTCCTGTATAATGTAGCCTGTATCTATAATACACCATGTCCTGTAGAATGTAGCCTGTATCTACAATACATCATGTCCTGTAGAATGTAGCCTGTATCTATAATACACAAACATCATGTCCTGTATAATGTAGCCTGTATCTATAATACACCATGTCCTGTAGAATGTAGCCTGTATCTACAATACATCATGTCCTGTAGAATGTAGCCTGTATCTATAATACACAAACATCATGTCCTGTATAATGTAGCCTGTATCTATAATACACCATGTCCTGTAGAATGTAGCCTGTATCTATAATACACCATGTCCTGTAGAATGTAGCCTGTATCTATAATACACAAACATCATGTCCTGTATAATGTAGCCTGTATCTATAATACACCATGTCCTGTAGAATGTAGCCTGTATCTACAATACATCATGTCCTGTAGAATGTAGCCTGTATCTATAATACACAAACATCATGTCCTGTATAATGTAGCCTGTATCTATAATACACCATGTCCTGTAGAATGTAGCCTGTATCTATAATACATCATGTCCTGTAGAATGTAGCCTGTATCTATAATACATCATGTCCTGTAGAATGTAGCCTGTATCTGTAATACATCATGTCCTGTAGAATGTAGCCTGAATCTATAATACATGTCCTGTATAATGTAGCCTGAATCTATAATACACCATGTCCTGTAGAATGTAGCCTGTATCTATAATACATCATGTCCTGTAGAATGTAGCCTGTATCTATAATACATCATGTCCTGTAGAATGTAGCCTGTATCTGTAATACATCATGTCCTGTAGAATGTAGCCTGTATCTATAATACACAAACATCATGTCCTGTATAATGTAGCCTGTATCTATAATACATCATGTCCTGTAGAATGTAGCCTGTATCTGTAATACATCATGTCCTGTAGAATGTAGCCTGTATCTATAATACATCATGTCCTGTAGAATGTAGCCTGTATCTATAATACACCATGTCCTGTAGAATGTAGCCTGTATCTATAATACACCATGTCCTGTAGAATGTAGCCTGTATCTACAATACATCATGTCCTGTAGAATGTAGCCTGTATCTATAATACACAAACATCATGTCCTGTAGAATGTAGCCTGTATCTATAATACACCATGTCCTGTAGAATGTAGCCTGTATTTATAATACACCATGTCCTGTAGAATGTAGCCTGTATTTATAATACATGTCCTGTAGAATGTAGCCTGTATCTATAATACACCATGTCCTGTAGAATGTAGCCTGTATCTATAATACACCATGTCCTGTAGAATGTAGCCTGTATCTACAATATATCATGTCCTGTAGAATGTAGCCTGTATCTATAATACACAAACATCATGTCCTGTATAATGTAGCCTGTATCTATAATACATCATGTCCTGTAGAATGTAGCCTGTATCTATAATACATCATGTCCTGTAGAATGTAGCCTGTATCTATAATACACAAACCGTCCAACTAAGAAAATAAAAAGCACATAACAGCACTGCAGGCACTTAAAGGAAAACCTTCCCCAAAACTATCTTTTGGTAAAATGCATCATACCGGCAGACAGCACCACAAATGACCACTATATTACATCAGTGACTCAAGAGAATGTGATGGCTCTCTACACTCTTAGAAAAAAGTGCTTTCTAGAACCTAAAAGGGTTCTTTGGCTGTCCCCATAGGATAACCCTTTGAAGATCCCATTTTGGTTCCAGGTAGAACCCTTTTGGGTTTCATGTAGAACCCTCGATGGAAAGGGTTCTACCTGGAACCATAAAGGGTTCTACCTGGAACCAAAAAGGGTTCTCCTATGGGGACAGCCAAAGAACCCTTTTGGGTTTCATGTAGAACCCTCGATGGAAAGGGTTCTACCTGGAATCAAAAAGGGTTCTCCTATGGGGACAGCCAAAGAACCCTTTTGGAACCTTTTTTTTAAGATTGTAAGGTTAGAAGATCCAGTGGTGGGCTGTATTACTGCTACATGTAGTGGATGGTGGGGTGAGGACAGAGAGGAGACAGAGAGGTCTGGTCTACAGCCCGAGGGATTCCTGCTGTGGAAGGCAACAGGCTGAGAGGTGAGAAACCACAGGACATCAATGAGAGAGAAAAAGAGAGAGAGAGAGAAGGAAGGAAGGAGGGGGTAAAAGTGAGAGAGAAAAGGAGAGAGAGCAGGTTGGTTAACACAGTAATGAGGTGAAGGGGCACTCGCCACAAAATGACGTCTTCTCTTTCTCCTCTGTCACTCAGACCCTTCACTCCTCCTCTTCCAGTTACCCATCTTCTGCTGGCTACTGACTACCTTACCTCCGCCTCCCCAATACAAGCATTACATAGATAGTATAGACACAGACCAGTCAACAATATGTGAATCCCAAATGGCACCCTATTCCCTATAAAGTACAGCAATTCTTTCCAGAGCATTTACCCTTGGATGGTTTACCTTAACAATGTCCTTAGCAGAGCTTCAGTTGAAATGTAAAGGTTGGGAGTTGCTTGGCAACAAACCTAATATCAAACATCACTCTCTTTCTTCCTGCCCAGAGGCTCCTTTGAAAATCTCCCATTTCCCAACTAATTGCTTTCATACTGATATCAAAAAGCAATGTCTCACGGTGTTGTTATCCATTACATTCAGTCATCAGTCAGGGTGGAGACACTTTTGAGACATATCAAAAAGCCTGAACATACAACCAGACCACAATATCAATTCATGGTCCCCGATACAGGAAGTAACTGCATAGGCTCACATCACCTAAGTGCATTGTAGTCTGGGTATCTGAGCTGAACCAACAGGTTAAAGACTATTTCAAATAATGCATCAATTAAAGCAGAAAACAGTGAGTGAAGTGATGACATTCCTGAAGCCCAAATCACTGTAACTGTGGCTCCTGTACAGTATTACTTCCATATTTCTCACGTTGTTCTTCACAGGAGTTATTTTGGAATGGATAGTCCCCCGATTTCCCACCCCCAGGGAGAGAGAGAGAGAGAGAGACAACAAGGCAGGCTTGAGGTCAGCTGCCCTGCCATTCCTCCAGGCCAGCTCTGAATCACTCCCCACCACAAACACTGGAACAACAGTACAGTTCGTGGCCCCCAGCCACCCGACCTATCCAGTAGAGAAGAACATACACACAAGCATACGCACACATGAACACACACACACAAACTGGCTCTCTCTTCCTTTAATCGCTCTTTCCCTCTATCTCTCTTTCCCTCTCTTTCGAGGTGCTGCTGACACCTCTGACAGCAGAGTTCTATAAAAGGCTGCTGATTGGAAGACCACCACATCATGGGACAGGGAGGCTGAGAAACACATGACTTTTCTCATCAACAAAACAACAGAGTGGAGTCGCTGCTAGGACAGCAAAATGACAGCGGTCACCGTAATAACTGTTCAAATAGCCCCCCCCCCCAAATAAAGTATTTAAGACATTTTCTCTTTTCCTTTTCCTCGTTTGCTACAGCACCTGGCTTGTTTCAGCAAGGAGCAACAAATCACGTTGTAGTGACTATGTCCATGTTACATCAAATGGACTCCACACGAATGCCCAGCCGTCCTGACTTCAGACAGCTGTTCTTTCCACACACACACAAAAATTACAAATTACAATAATACTTTTTATGTCATTTAAATTTTACCCCCTTTTTCGTGGTATCCAATTGTTAGTAATTACTATCTTGTCTCATCCCGTACGGGCTCAGGAAACACAACCCAACCAAGCCGCACTGCTTCTTAACATGTGTCGGAGGAAACACAGTGCACCTGGCGACCTTGGTTAGCGTGCACTGCGTCCGGCCCACCACAGGAGTCGCCGGTGCGCGATGAGATAAGGATATCCCTACCGGCCAAACCCTCCCTAACCCGGACGACGCTAGGCCAATTGTGCGTCGCCCCACGGACCCCCCCGTCGCGGCCGGCTGCAACAGAGCCTGGGCGCGAACCCAGAGTCTCTGGTGGCACAGCTAGCGCTGTGATAAAGTGCCCTAGACCACTGCGCCACCCGGGAGGCCACAATAATACTTTTTTAAATGGTTATGAAGGTTATTTTATTTCCATGACTGTCTTCATCCATAACCGTCAGTTACACGGCTATACTGTAATTGTGCCAGACCCAGTTGCTGCTGCTGGTAAATGATTACAGTATGGTGCCAACATGAAACCAATACACTGCAGTCAGTGGGACAAAATGGGGGAAACTCATATGTGCACATCATTAGAGTAGGGGGAAAGAAAACATTTTGGGATGTGGCTATGGATGATGATTCATTGATGCAAAACTAATTTCCCCATTGGGGACAATAATGTTTTCTACTACTACTACTGCTACTATAGCCTCGGCTTGCAGGCTTCCTCTGAGTGATGAACAAGTCTATGAAGTATGGTAACACACTATACTACTACTGCTACTACACTATACTACTACTGCTACTACTACTACTGCTACTACTGCTACCCACTACTGCTGCTGCTGCTACTACTACTGCTACTACTACTACACTATACTACTCCTACTGCTACTACTACTACTACTGCTACTACACTATACTACTACTACTTCTACTGCTGCTATAGCCTCGGCTTGCAGGCTTCCTCTGAGTGATGAACAAGTCTATGAAGTATGGTAACACAAGACTGCTACTAATGCTACTACACTATACTACTACTACTGCTGCTATAGCCTCGGCTTGCAGGCTTCCTCTGAGTGATGAACAAGTCTATGAAGTATGGTAACACAAGACTGCTACTAATGCTACTACACTATACTACTACTGCTACTACTACTACTGCTACTACTGCTACCCACTACTACTACTGCTGCTGCTGCTACTACTACTGCTACTACTACTACTACTACACTATACTACTCCTACTACTACTACTACTACTACTATGTGAATTCACCAATTTGTAAGTCGCTCTGGATAAGAGCGTCTGCTAAATGACTTAAATGTAATGTACTACTACTACTACTACTACTACTACTACTACTACTGCTATAGCCTTGGCCTGCAGGCTTCCTCTGAGTGATGAACAAGTCTATGAAGTATGGTAACACAAGACTGCTACTAATGCTACTACACTATACTACTACTGCTACTACTACTACTGCTACTACTGCTACCCACTACTACTACTGCTGCTGCTGCTACTACTACTGCTAATACTACTACTACTGCTACTACACTATACTACTCCTACTACTACTACTACTACTACTACTACTACTACTACTACTACTACTACTACTACTACTACTACTACTACTGCTGCTATAGTCTCGGCTTGCAGGCTTCTTCCTCTGAGTGATGAACAAGTCTATGAAGTATGGTAACACAAGACTGCTACTAATGCTACTACACTATACTACTACTGCTACTACTACTACTGCTACCCACTACTACTACTGCTGCTGCTGCTACTACTACTGCTACTACTACTACACTATACTACTACTACTGCTGCTATAGCCTCGGCTTGCAGGCTTCCTCTGAGTGATGAACAAGTCTATGAAGTATGGTAACACACTATACTACTACTGCTACTACACTATACTACTACTACTACTGCTATAGTCTCGGCTTGCAGGCTTCCTCTGAGTGATGAACAAGTCTATGAAGTATGATAACACAAGACTGCTACTAATGCTACTACACTATACTACTACTACTACTACTACTGCTGCTATAGCCTCGGCTTGCAGGCTTCCTCTGAGTGATGAACAAGTCTATGAAGTATGGTAACACAAGACTGCTACTAATGCTACTACACTATACTACTACTACTGCTGCTATAGCCTCGGCTTGCAGGCTTCCTCTGAGTGATGAACAAGTCTATGAAGTATGGTAACACAAGACTGCTACTAATGCTACTACACTATACTACTACCACTGCTACTACTGCTGCTGCTGCTGCTACTACTACTACTGCTACTGATAGTACTACTATTGATACTACTACTACTACTGCTGCTGCTACTACTACTACTACTACTCCTACCACTGCTAGTACTACTCCTACTACTAACATTGCTACTACTCCTACTACTAACATTGCTACTACTACTACTGCTACTGCTGCTACTACTACTACTACTACTGCTGCTACTGCTACTACTGCTACTACTACTACTGCTACTGCTACTACTGCTACTACTGCTACTACTACTACTACTGCTACTATTATAACACAGTAGTATCTTAAGCTGTAACTAGTGCTATAGTTGGGAGGGTTCTTTACTCACCAGGCGTTTGACGATACGGAGCAGTAGTCTGTGTTGTTTAGGCTGGGTCTGGAGCTGCAGCGCGTGGCTGAGGCTCTGGAGGTTCAGGGGGCTGAGGGAGTCAGGGCTGTCCCCTCCATACAGCTGCATCAGCAGGGACAGGCACTGACTGGTCTCCTCATACACCTCCACATCCTCACATGGCAGCTACATAACAGGGAACACACACAAAGACAACTGAATATTCTTTATTTATTATTATTATTTTTTCTCCCCAATTTCGTGGTATCCAATTGTTTTAGTAGCTACTATCTTGTCTCATCGCTACAACTCCCGTACGGGCTCGAGAGAGACGAAGGTTGAAGGTCATGCGTCCTCCGATACACAACCCAACCAAGCCGCACTGCTTCTTAACACAGCGCAATGTGTTACACCGTGTACCTGGCAACCTTGGTTAGCGTGCACTGCGCCCGGCCCACCACAGGAGTCGCTGGTGCGCGATGAGACAAGGATATCCCTACCGGCCAAACCCTCCCTAACCCGGACGACGCTAGGCCAATTGTGCATCGCCACACTGACCTCCCGGTCGCGGCTGGTTACGACAGAGCCTGGGCGCGAACCCAGAGTCAACTGAATATTATTAAGATGTGCCGGGGCTACCAAAAGTTCTCCAGGAATGGGGTGCTCATCTGGGATAGCTTTCTGCAATACTTCTACACAACACAAGACCAGTCGTGTTAATTATGTTTACTGCTTTTATACAACTGTTCTATTTAGCTCTACTGTACTTTATTTTCAGAAAATCTTTTGGTTTCTGCTCTTAGGGAAATGTCAACCTTGACACCCGTTATGAGATGTGACTGTGACGTGATTAGACTGACTCATCATCACCTGGTCCTGTGTGTAATCTCCAAACCACTTCTGCTTACTACAGTAGTGGAAGCTGTGAGGGGAGGACGGCTCGTAATAATGGCTGGGATGGAGTGGAATACTATTCCATTTATTCCATTCCAGCCATTATTATGAGCTGTTCTACCCTCCCCTTCCACCAGCAGGCTAAAGACAGCAAGCCACTAGCATGCTAACTACAGCCTAGCCACCAGCAGGCTAACGACAGCCAAGCCACCAGCAGGCTAAAGACAGCCAAGCCACTAGCATGCTAACTACAACCTAGCCACTAGCAGGCTAACGACAGCCTAGCCACTAGCAGGCTAATTACAGCCTAGCCACTAGCATGCTAACTACAGCCTTGTCAGTCTAGAAAATAACCATTCCAAGAGGTGATAAACATCCCGCTTTAATTTTCACTTTATTCTTTGGTTCAATCTGGTCTAAAACTGGATTTGGTTCCTTCACCATTTCCCTGTCATCATCATCTCTGTATTTCCCTTCTCTTCATGTTGCCAGGTGTCAAATACCACTGATAGTGACAGGCTGCCATGGCAGCAATGAGTGACATATCAATCAGTGGGAGAAATCTCCATTAACTCAGCTGTCTTGTCTTCCCTTCCCTCTTTCATTCCACTTCTTCATACTCTGTAATGAGTGTCTCCGTCCCAAATGGCACCCCATTCCTTATACAGGGCCTGGTCAAAAGTAGTGCACTATAAAGGGAATAGGAATCCATTTGGGACACTTCCTTTGCCATGCTGCTATTCCATGGACAGCTCAGCCCATATTGGTGCTGAATAAGAGCCATGATGACGTCTCGGAAGGAGATTTAGAATGTATCCTGAGACTGATCAAAAATAACGCAGGTCTGTGCTGAAGGTACATATGGGGGGGTTACTGTGATAGGCAGTTCCATAGTTTCTGTTCCATGTCTATATTTCTGTGTCAAACAGTGTTGACTGACTGATGAACCATCCATGGGAGGACTCTCTGTGCAACTAGGTGTAATAGTAGCCTGGTATCATGTCTGGTTGTGCTGTATAGCGAACTCCTATGATCATTATTTGGCAATAACAAACATATGAGTTGGCTTTACAAAACAAACAGATGTGGGACCAGGCTAGGTATAGTGGCCCTGCCCTAATGAGAGTGTCTCCTGTTGACATTAGAGGCTAGGAGGCTAGGTATAGTTAGGTATAGTAGCCCTGCCCCGATGAGTAACTGCTGTGGACATTAGAGGCTAAGGGGTTAGACTAGGGAGATAGGCTAGGAGGCTAGGCTAGGGAGCGAGCCTAAGGCTAGGGGGCTAGGTATAGTGGTCCTGATGAGAGTGCCTGCCGTAGACATTAGAGGCTAGGGAGCTAGGTTAGGTATAGTGGCCCTGCCCTGATGTGTGCCTGCTGTGGACATTAGAGGCTAGGGGGTTAGACTAGGGAGCTAGGCTAGGAGCCTAGGGAGCTATACTAGCAGGCTAGGCGGCTGCTAGGCTAGTGGGCTAGGCTAAGGGGCTAGGCTAGGGGGCTAGGGTAGGGGGCTTTGAAGCTTCATCAGCGAGTGAGAGACACTTTGGGTTATAAGCAATGGACCTTCTATAGGAACCCATCACATCACTGTGACCTAGTAATGAAACTGAGCTCAGCTCAGGGCTTCTCCCTCCAGTCCCCACCCAGTCCTCTATTTCAGTAAAAGATAAAAGCTAGGGGCGTAATCACTGGGGTTTAGGCTCCTTTCACCGCTGATTCGTTGCTGCCCTCTTCTCCTCTTCCCCAGTCCCATGGGGCTAAGGGGCCAGGGGCGCAGAGGGCCTAATCCTGCCCCTCTTTTGTACGCCGGCCGCCACTCAGCACGAGCCAAATGCCGAAATCCCAAACAATGATCCAGAAAGAGCCCGCCCCCAGGTCTATCCCAAAAGGCCCGGCATTCTAAACTCCCTGCTCAAGCCAAACCCACCACTGAAAGGCTCTTTAGTCTCACTGTGCAGTCCTGTGCTGATAGTATTGGCATCTGAACAATACTAAGTCAAAACAGACAAGAGTTAACACCTGCTCAGCAGGCTTTACATCAATATTCTGTTTACTCAACAGTGGTAGAAGATGCATTTAAAGAAGGATAAGAAATAACATGCAATGAATCCAATGCATAAAATCAAAGCTATTAAAGTGGGCTGAAAGAAGAGAGGGGAGCAACTAGTGGACTGACGTGTGGCAGTGCTGCCCTCTAATGCTGCCCTCAGAGTGTTGCTGCTGCCCTCTAATGCTGCCCTCAGAGTGCTGCTGCTGCCCTCAGAGTGTTGCTGCTGCCCTCAGACAGAGTGGGCTCCATGCAGCACCACGGGGCGTGCTGCCCTCTAATGCTGCCCTCAGAGTGCTGCTGCTGCCCTCAGAGTGCTGCTGCTGCCCTCAGAGTTCTGCTGCTGCCCTCAGAGTGCTGCTGCTGCCCTCAGAGTGCTGCTGCTGCCCTCAGAGTTCTGCTGCTGCCCTGAGAGTGTTGCTGCTGCCCTGAGAGTGCTGCCCCCATCATGACATAACATACTTCCCCTGCCCTAAACAAATGTATTCATTAACTCACTCACACACGCACACACAGACGCAAACACACACAAACTCTCCCAGGCATACTCTAATTCTTTGTCAGTAAGTAACATTGAGAGGGATCCTGAGGTGTATTTACTAGGACACCTGCCTGTGTTGTTGAAGTCTGTATTTAACATGTGTTCAATAAGGCCTCTCTCTGCCTCAAAACACATACGTCTTCTTGATGCACTGTGCTGGTGAAGGGCTAGATATATTCATAAACATTCTTCAACATGCGGAGAGAATGTTAATTTACAGTCGCTGTAAAATTGCATATTATCAGGCACATAGTTTGGGAGCTCATGCTAAATTGTATGTATTTGCATAATTTCCCATAAAATCCTTTGCTATCGCTGTAAAAAGAGGCAGGGTTATATCAGCAGTATAACACTGATTAGAGGTTTGGTTGTCTCCTTCCAAGACATGGCTGTTTTTAGTGTGCAATCTGTTTGTGACAGACCACAAGTGGAGGTCACCGAGAGAGCAGGTTTGTGTTTCAGACCCTGTTGTGACACACTCTGTTCAGCCCCCCCCCCCCTCCCCCATAATGACACAACATACTCCCCCTCCCCATAACAAATTTATTAATTTACACACACACAAACAAACAAGCAAAGCCCCAGTCAAACAGAAGCCTATTCAGACAGAGGTTGAGTGTGGTTCAACTGCAGGTCGCTGACTTCCAGACAGGCACATTGTCATGCTCTCAGCTCACTGTTTTTACGCAGAAATATGTTGACACAAGGCTAGCAGTCTGGGCTGCTGGTGTACTGAGTGGTGGTGGTGGAGGGCTGGTAGATTGAGTCACTCCCCTACGGCTCAGAGGGACAGCTTGGCTGGGGCTGAGACTGGGGCTGGTAGATTGAGTCACTCCCCTACGGCTCAGAGGGACAGCTTGGCTGGGGCTGAGACTGGGGCTGGTAGATTGAGTCACTCCCCTACGGCTCAGAGGGACAGCTTGGCTGGGGCTGAGACTGGGGCTGGTAGATTGAGTCACTCCCCTACGGCTCAGAGGGACAGCTTGGCTGGGGCTGAGACTGGGGCTGGTAGATTGAGTCACTCCCCTACGGCTCAGAGGGACAGCTTGGCTGGGGCTGAGACTGGGGCTGGTAGATTGAGTCACTCCCCTACGGCTCAGAGGGACAGCTTGGCTGGGGCTGAGACTGGGGCTGGTAGATTGAGTCACTCCCCTACGGCTCAGAGGGACAGCTTGGCTGGGGCTGAGACTGGGGCTGGTAGATTGAGTCACTCCCCTACGGCTCAGAGGGACAGCTTGGCTGGGGCTGAGACTGGGGCTGTGGATGAATCCTGGGTCTGGGTACAGGCTGTCTGTGTGTCTGTGGCCAGGGGTAAACACAGAGTGGGCTCCATGCAGCACCACGGGGCATGCTGGTGTACTGAGTGGTGGTGGTGGTGGGTGGGGCTGGTAGATTGAGTCACTCCCCTACGGCTCAGAGGGACAGCTTGGCTGGGGCTGAGACTGGGGCTGTGGATGAATCCTGGGTCTGGGTACAGGCTGTCTGTGTGTCTGTGGCCAGGGGTAAACACAGAGTGGGCTCCATGCAGCACCACGGGGCTGCTGGTGTACTGAGTGGTGGTGGTGGTGGGTGGGGCTGGTAGATTGAGTCACTCCCCTACGGCTCAGAGGGACAGCTTGGCTGGGGCTGAGACTGGGGCTGTGGAGGTGGATGAATCCTGGGTCTGGGTACAGGCTGTCTGCGTGTCTGTGGCCAGGGGTAAACACAGAGTGGGCTCCATGCAGCACCACGGGGCATGCTGGCATAAAGCCTTTAAAAGGCCCTCCCAGTGGGTCTGTTCTCCTATGCCATCTGTGTGATTTACATGGCCAGAGGGGAGGCTTGCAGAGTGTTCCTATGTGTGTGTGTTCACTCAGTTCACTCAATCAGAAATACCAACTGAGAGTATGGTGGACCAGAGGTACTCTAGGGGGGAGGCAATATGGTGTGTGTGTGTACTCTGTGTGTGTGTGTACTCTTTGCTTTGCTATGTGTGTGTACTGTGTAGGAGTGTGGCACTACCATGTGCAACAGATATAACTTGTCCACTGGAAGTCGTCAATCATTCAAGCCCCTGGTACTTTATGAAGGTGAGTTACCTTCTCCTAACCTCAAGGCCAAAGTTAGCCGTGAATGAGAAATACTTTTGAGAAATATGAAGGCCGGCGGAAATCCCAAATGCTTTTTATTTTAAGCCTATTTCACAGTGGAATGATGGAGCTAATAATAAAATGAAGTATGTAACGCAATATCTACCCAATAACCTCAAGTCTTCATTTTAAAACGCAGGAGCCATCTATCTCTGACGCTGACATCATTATTCATAAATCTATTTCTATAGATTCTCATATCACAGAACCAGCAGAAACCATTAACCCACAATGGGTCGTCCATTATTGATGATGCGTTCAGAATCCACTCAGTTTATGATGTTGTATCAGCAACAGGTCAAGTTGTCAGGGGCTTGGTCAAAAGGCATGACTGACAATGAAAATATTATTTAATATTGTTTCAAATGAATTATTTCAAGCTGACTATTTGATGTTTTATCATAAGACTAGCTACACTCTATTAGAATGGAAATGGGTAAATCACATCAAAAATACACTGGGAATGGATAATGACTTTTTCCTAACATATTTGCGTCATGTTGAATAATATTGGCAAAGATGAACCAGCAATTACCTGGCAGTGGCTCGCACTCTCTTCCAAACTCCTTGATCTGAGGGCTCCAGCACTTTTCAAACAACTTATATCAATTATTTTTGGATATCCTATATAAATACACTGCACTGTTTTTAAACTGTAATCACACATACAGTACTAACAGGCACACACAGGTACAAACAGACAGACAGACAGACATACAGGTACAGACAGACAGACAGACAGACAGACAGACAGACAGACAGACAGACAGACAGACAGGTACAGACAGACATACAGGTACAGAAAGGCATACAGGTACAGACAGGCATACAGGTACAGACAGGCAAACAGACAGACAGACAGGTACAGACAGCCAGACAGACAGACAGGTACAGACAGACACAAACAGACAGGTACAAACAGACAGACAGACAGACAGACAGACAGACAGACAGACAGACAGACAGACATACAGGTACAGACAGACAGACAGGTACAGACAGCCAGACAGACAGACAGACACCATGTCTTACCATCTGAATGAGCAGGGATGTGAGTTGTGTCAGAGGTTTGTTGATGAGCAGGAGGTCCTCTGCAGCCTGGGTCTCTCCCTGGGACTCAGCTCCCTGTAGCAGACAAGCACACACAGAGAGAGAGAGATCAGTTGACTGCCTTCAGATCACAACTGTTGATTGACTACACTAGGTTATTGTTTTCGTCTCAGCAGTAAAGAAAATGATAAATCAATACTGTAGGAAAGAGGTAAAACAGAGAGATGAGTGAAGGGTGTTGAGACAGACAGACAAACAGACACAGACAGACGGACAGACACACAGGCGGACGGGCACACACAGGCAGCGCTGTGTTGAGCTAGGTTTTATCACATCTGCTAAATATTGGCTGAGGTCTGAGATGAACCAAGTGCGAGTCTTGACCTGAGTAGAACAGTATTACTAGTCCTGTTGGACAGCTGTAACAGTGTTGTTTAGGTTGGTACAGTAGAACAGTATTACTGGTCCTGTTGGACAGCTGTAACAGTGTTGTTTAGGTTAGTACAGTAGAACAGTATTACTAGTCCTGTTGGACAGCTGTAACAGTGTTGTTTAGGTTAGTACAGTAGAACAGTATTACTAGTCCTGTTGGACAGCTGTAACAGTGTTGTTTAGGTTAGTACAGTAGAACAGTATTACTAGTCCTGTTGGACAGCTGTAACAGTGTTGTTTAGGTTGGTACAGTAGAACAGTATTACTGGTCCTGTTGGACAGCTGTAACAGTGTTGTTTAGGTTAGTACAGTAGAACAGTATTACTGGTCCTGTTGGACAGCTGTAACAGTGTTGTTTAGGTTAGTACAGTAGAACAGTATTACTAGTCCTGTTAAACAGCTGTAACAGTGTTGTTTAGGTTAGTACAGTCGAACAGTATTACTAGTCCTGTTGGACAGCTGTAACAGTGTTGTTTAGGTTAGTACAGTAGAACAGTATTACTAGTCCTGTTGGACAGCTGTAACAGTGTTGTTTAGGTTAGTACAGTAGAACAGTATTACTAGTCCTGTTGGACAGCTGTAACAGTGTTGTTTAGGTTAGTACAGTAGAACAGTATTACTAGTCCTGTTGGACAGCTGTAACAGTGTTGTTTAGGTTAGTACAGTAGAACAGTATTACTGGTCCTGTTGGACAGCTGTAACAGTGTTGTTTAGGTTAGTACAGTAGAACAGTATTACTGGTCCTGTTGGACAGCTGTAACAGTGTTGTTTAGGTTAGTACAGTAGAACAGTATTACTAGTCCTGTTAAACAGCTGTAACAGTGTTGTTTAGGTTAGTACAGTAGAACAGTATTACTGGTCCTGTTGGACAGCTGTAACAGTGTTGTTTAGGTTAGTACAGTAGAACAGTATTACTGGTCCTGTTGGACAGCTGTAACAGTGTTGTTTAGGTTAGTACAGTAGAACAGTATTACTAGTCCTGTTGGACAGCTGTAACAGTGTTGTTTAGGTTAGTACAGTAGAACAGTATTACTAGTCCTGTTGGACAGCTGTAACAGTGTTGTTTAGGTTAGTACAGTAGAACAGTATTACTGGTCCTGTTGGACAGCTGTAACAGTGTTGTTTAGGTTAGTACAGTAGAACAGTATTACTGGTCCTGTTAGACAGCTGTACCAGTGTTGTTTAGGTTAGTACAGTAGAACAGTATTACTAGTCCTGTTGGACAGCTGTAACAGTGTTGTTTAGGTTTGTACAGTAGAACAGTATTACTAGTCCTGTTAAACAGCTGTAACAGTGTTGTTTAGGTTAGTACAGTAGAACAGTATTACTAGTCCTGTTAGACAGCTGTAACAGTGTTGTTTAGGTTAGTACAGTAGAACAGTATTACTGGTCCTGTTGGACAGCTGTAGCAGTGTTGTTTAGGTTGGTACAGTCGAACAGTATTACTAGTCCTGTTGGACAGCTGTAACAGTGTTGTTTAGGTTAGTACAGTAGAACAGTATTACTAGTCCTGTTAAACAGCTGTAACAGTGTTGTTTAGGTTAGTACAGTAGAACAGTATTACTAGTCCTGTTGGACAGCTGTAACAGTGTTGTTTAGGTTAGTACAGTAGAACAGTATTACTGGTCCTGTTGGACAGCTGTAACAGTGTTGTTTAGGTTAGTACAGTAGAACAGTATTACTAGTCCTGTTGGACAGCTGTAACAGTGTTGTTTAGGTTAGTACAGTAGAACAGTATTACTGGTCCTGTTGGACAGCTGTAACAGTGTTGTTTAGGTTAGTACAGTAGAACAGTATTACTAGTCCTGTTGGACAGCTGTAACAGTGTTGTTTAGGTTAGTACAGTAGAACAGTATTACTAGTCCTGTTGAACAGCTGTAACAGTGTTGTTTAGGTTAGTACAGTAGAACAGTATTACTAGTCCTGTTAAACAGCTGTAACAGTGTTGTTTAGGTTAGTACAGTAGAACAGTATTACTGGTCCTGTTGGACAGCTGTAACAGTGTTGTTTAGGTTAGTACAGTAGAACAGTATTACTAGTCCTGTTGAACAGCTGTAACAGTGTTGTTTAGGTTAGTACAGTAGAACAGTATTACTGGTCCTGTTGGACAGCTGTAATAGTGTTGTTTAGGTTAGTACAGTAGAACAGTATTACTAGTCCTGTTGGACAGCTGTAACAGTGTTGTTTAGGTTAGTACAGTAGAACAGTATTACTGGTCCTGTTGGACAGCTGTAGCAGTGTTGTTTAGGTTGGTACAGTCGAACAGTATTACTAGTCCTGTTGGACAGCTGTAACAGTGTTGTTTAGGTTAGTACAGTAGAACAGTATTACTAGTCCTGTTAAACAGCTGTAACAGTGTTGTTTAGGTTAGTACAGTAGAACAGTATTACTAGTCCTGTTGGACAGCTGTAACAGTGTTGTTTAGGTTAGTACAGTAGAACAGTATTACTGGTCCTGTTGGACAGCTGTAACAGTGTTGTTTAGGTTAGTACAGTAGAACAGTATTACTAGTCCTGTTGGACAGCTGTAACAGTGTTGTTTAGGTTAGTACAGTAGAACAGTATTACTGGTCCTGTTGGACAGCTGTAACAGTGTTGTTTAGGTTAGTACAGTAGAACAGTATTACTAGTCCTGTTGGACAGCTGTAACAGTGTTGTTTAGGTTAGTACAGTAGAACAGTATTACTAGTCCTGTTGAACAGCTGTAACAGTGTTGTTTAGGTTAGTACAGTAGAACAGTATTACTAGTCCTGTTAAACAGCTGTAACAGTGTTGTTTAGGTTAGTACAGTAGAACAGTATTACTGGTCCTGTTGGACAGCTGTAACAGTGTTGTTTAGGTTAGTACAGTAGAACAGTATTACTAGTCCTGTTGAACAGCTGTAACAGTGTTGTTTAGGTTAGTACAGTAGAACAGTATTACTAGTCCTGTTAGACAGCTGTAGCACCACTCGTCTCACCCTTAACATATTCAAATCTTCAAATCTCCTTCAAAACAAATGACTGGCCTTAACAGCAGTCACCTCCTGGGAGGTAGATTTCATTTCTATGACAAACTGGCTGTTCCCTTTGGTGGATGGAAATAGATGTGGCACAAATAAAAATAAGACTGCTAGTTGGTTGGGGTAGACTGAAAGACACTCTCCATCTGGTTCTCTTCTGGTTTCTCAACCCCTCCCTCCTTTTCTCTCTCTCTCTCTCTCTCTCTTTCCTTCTGAGGGACTGCTGGCTTATTTTAAGCAGGTTTTTCGGTCAGCACAAACTTTGGGAAGGAAGATTGGCTGTCTGCAGTTAATGTGATTATTATTCCATGCTATTTTTTCAGCTCTTCTTCTTTTGCTTAATTGTGAAGCATGTAGAACTTTCTCGATTAACTTCCTCATCCATTTAAAATATTAATTCTGAGTGAATCAGAGAGAGAGAGAGAGCGAGACAACTTGAAGACGACACTGGCCACATATTCTTCCTTCCTTATCATTATTACCTAAATGAATTTGGTTTGTGCAGAAGCCCTTTTAATGAGCTTTGCATTTTTTCATTCCAGTGAGAGAATTGATTTCCATTATGTCATTCCCCTCTCCTTTCGTCTCCTCTGTTCTCATAATGTCCGGGCTGCATAAATATGTATACCAGGAAGTGAAGGAAGGCTCTGTAGAGGACAACTAAAGCTAATGAGGGCCAGTGGGAGACAATGGAGTGTCCCTCGGGTGGGGGACCTTGTGAATCCTTAGTGTCTAAAAGATGAACTTCAATGGGATATATTTGCTTCTTCTGCTCATCCTACTGGAAGTTGAGAAGAGGCAAATATATAAAATACAGTGCATTCAGAAAGCATTCAGACCTCTGACTTTTTTCAACATTTTGCTACGTTACAGCATTAAATAGTTGTTTTCCCCTCCTCAATCTACACACAATGCCCCATAATGACGAAGCAAAAACAGGTTTTTATAAAATTTATACAAAAAAAAAAAACGGAAATATCACATTTACATAAGTATTCAGACCTTTTACTCAGTACTTTGTTGAAGCACCTCAAGTCTTCTTGGCTATGACGCTACAAGCTTGGCACAACTGTATTTGGGGAGTTAATCCCATTCTTCTCTGCTGATCCTCTCAAGCTCTGTCAGGTTAGGAAGGAGAGCGTCGCTGCACAGTTATTTTTTGGTCTCTCCAGAGATGTTTGATCAGGTTTAAGTCCGGGCTCTGGCTGGGCCACTCAAGGACATTCAGAGACACTGTGAAGCACGGTGATGAGGTGTGATGGTGTGGGGGTGCTTTGCTAGGACCAAAAAAACTCCTCAACAGCTTCTACCTCCAAGCCATAAGACTGCTGAACAACTCCTAAAATCGCCACCGGACAATTTACATTGACCCCCTCCCTTTTGTACACTCACCGTTTGCTTGTTACCTATGCATAGTCACTTCCCCCCACCTACATGTACAGATTACCTCAACTAGCTTGTACCCCCGCACACTGACTCGGTACCAGTGCCCCCTGTATATAGCCTCGTTACTGTTATACTTATTGTGTTACTTTTATTATTACTTTTTAAATTTTATCTACATCATAAAAATGTTCCTCTTGAACTGCACTGTTGGTTAAGGGCTTGTAAGTGAGCATTTAACGGTAAACTCTACACTTGTTGTATTCGGCGCATGTGACAAATACAATTGGATTTGATTTGAAGTGCTGCATCAGATGACCTGGCCTCTACAATCACCCGACCTCAACCCAATTGAGATGGTTTGGGATGATTTGGACCGCAGAGTGAAGGAAAACAGCCAACAAGTGTTCAGCATATGTGGGAACTCCTTCAAGACGGTTGGAAAAGCATTCCAGGTGAATCTGGTTGAGAGAATGCCAAGAGTGTGCAAATCTGTCATCAAGGCAAAGGGTGACTACTAATATATTCTAATATATTCAGATTTGTTTTAGACTTTTTTGGTTACTACATGATTCCATATGTGTTATTTCATAGTGTTGATGTCTTCACAATTATTCTACAATGTAGAAAATAGTAAAAATAATGAAAAACCCTTGAATGAATAGGTGTGTCCAAACTTTGACTGGTACTGTAAATTGTGGCAGGCCAGGGGGTTGGGTCAAAACGTTTACACAGATCAGACACGGACAGAGTAGGATTAGCTCAGTTTCAAAGGTGTTTATTAAAATAAAAGTCCAATAGAAAAGAATAGGTCTCCCCCAAGAGTCCCTCTCCAGGATACCGTCTTCTGGGCTCTGTGTCTTGCTGTATCCTGTGGGGATCAAAAACTAAACTCCCTCCTGTTACCTCTGGTACCGTCCCCAACTATACAGGAGTCCTTTCCTCCCCCAGTCGCTCCCTTGTGTGCTGCCCTTCTGGCAACTTTATGCGATTTGTACAGGTGGTGAGCAATCAGCCCTTAGCTCTGTCGGGGAGGGGACTGTCATCAGTGCGACGTATGTCTCCCTTCTCGTCTGTCCATTTCACTGTTTTCGGGAGGCGGGGCCTGGTTAGATCGGCGATGAGGGAAGATATAGCCGCAAAGTTGGGGATAACCCCAGGCTGCCAATGATACCTGCCAATATCCTTTGGTCATGTCAAGGGTGCTGATGTACCGGGCCTTTCTCAATCGGTCTATGAGCTCGTCCACCCTCGGCATGGGGTAGGTGTCGAACAAGCTTATGTTGTTCACACCCCGGGAAATCATTACAGAAGCGAAGGCTACCGTCCGGTTTGGGCACCAACACGATGGGGCTGCAACATGCACTGTGAGACTCTTCAACGACCCCCATCCTCAGCATAGCCTCCGCTTCCTTTTAAACAGCCTTCCTTAGGGCCTCCAGAATCCGATATGGCCTCTTTCATACCGTTTCCCTGGTCCGGGTACAGATGTGGTGTTCAATGAGGGTCGTGCGGCCTGGCTTCTCGGAGAATACAGCCATGTTCCGATCGACGAGCTCCCTGAGCTCTTGCTTCTGGGCCGGGTCGAGGTCCTCATTGCTCGGGTCTACCACTGGTACCGTTGGCGTCCTGGGCCTCGACCATAACACGGCAAGGCAGTCCTCTCGTGCCACTTCTTCAACAGGTTCACGTGGTAAATCTGTTGGGGTTTCCGCATCCCCGGCTGCCGTACGTGGCAATTGACAGGTCCCAGCTTCTCGATCACCTCGTATGGCCCGTGCCATGTTCCCAGGAACTTACTTTCGACTGTGGGGATTAAGACCAATACCCTGTCTCCCACCTGGAATTCTCGGGGCTGGACTCTCTGATTGTAGACCTGGGTTTGGGGGCATTGGGCCTTCTCCATATGTTCCCTCACGACTGGACATATGGCTGTCATCCGCTCCCTCATTGTCTCCACGTGCTCTACCACGCTGCGTAAGGGGGTCAGTTGGGGTTCCCACACCTCCTTGGCGAGGTCCAGTAGGCCTCTCGGCCTCCTCCCGTAGAGGAGTTCAAAAGGGGAAAATCCAGTGTACTGGGGTACTTCTCAGATTGAGAACATTAGGTGGGGTAGTAGCTGGTCCCAGTTCTTCCCGTCCTGCTCGATGACCTTCCGCAGTATTTCTTTGAGCGTTTTAATTGAAACACTCAACGAGCCCATCCGTCTGCGGGTGGAAGACGGCGGTCCGGATCCGCTTGATCTGCAGGAGAGCACACAAATCTTTCATTAGGCAGGACATAAACTCAGTACCTTGGTCTGTCAGGATCCCGTTCGGGATGCCCACCCAGCTAAAGAGGTGGAACAGCTACCGGGCGATTCCCTTGGATACCACCCGTGGGGGAATGAACCTCAGGATACCGGGTGTCATAGTCCACTATTACCAGGATGTACCGGTGTCTCTGGGCAGCTGCGACAGTAATCTTCCACGGCCCTCCTCATCCCGGGCCAGTGTAACCGTGCGGTGATCCGTTCCCGGGTCTTCTCCATTCACAGGTGCGCCCCCAACAGGTGGGTGTGGGCCAGCTGAAGAACAGTTCCCACGTACCGTCGGGGCAGCAACAAAACCTCTTGAAGTTCCCCCTGTTGGCGCGACACCTGATACAAAAGGTTATTCTTGATTTGCAAATGGAGGTATCGCCAGTCACTCACCCCCGGAAGTAGCTGTCCGTCCACCGCTATCACTTGGGCTGCGGCGGCTTTCAAGTTAGGATCCTCCCACTGGGCCGTCCCGAATTGTCCCCTCAGTTGGCCCCCAGGGGGTGTCTCGACTGGCCCCTCGAAATCGAGGAGGGGGAGGCTGGGCTCTTCCTTCTGTGGGTTGGGTTGCGGCACCCACTCCGACTCCGGACCCGTAGATATAGGTTGATCAACCGTTTGCTCCCGGGCCGCACAGGCGATGGGTCATCCTCGCTCTCGTCTTCGGCCGGCTCTAACCTTCTTCCTCAGCTCGTGCCCCCACAGGGCCGCAAACAATGGACAATCTTGTCCCAGTAGGAGAGGTACCGGCAACTGTTATTGCACCCACCATCATCTGGCAGTTCACTTGTGGCGTCACGATGTTGGCTCAAACGGTTGGATACCGCTTTGTGTCCCCGTGAATACAGGAAATGGACATCTCCCTGCCACATTCAGTATCCTGGTACAGCAGGCTCGTGGTTACAAGGGTAACCATATTTCCGGAGTCTAATAGAGATTCTGTGTCATGTTTGTCAACCTTCACCGGGACCACGGGTGCTGTTGATTCGTGGTGTGTCCAACAGGAGGTAACGCAGTTCACTGCGTGACACACCTCGCCTCCGGGGCTTGCTGATGGCATCGACTCCTCTCGAGCCGGGCAATTCCAGGCAGTGTGCCCCCGGCGCCACACTCAAAACACCTTCTTTGGTCTCCGGCCCTACACCAACCGTCTCTCCACGGGTTTGCGGTCTCTTGGCCCTGCCGACTGTCGGTTTGGGGTACACAGCAGTGGGGCTGTCTTCAAGAGACCATCTCCAGGATACCGTCTTCTGGGCTCCGGGTCTTGCTGTATCCTGTGGGGATCAAAAACTGAACTTCCTCCTGTTACCTCTGGTACCGTCCCCAACTATACGGGAGACCGTTCCTTCCCCAGTCTCTCCCTTGTGTGCTGCCCTTCTGGCAGCTTTATGCGACTTGTACAGCTGGTGAGCAATCAGCCCTTGATTACTCACCAATTCCCAATCTGCCCCAATTAGTCCTGGCTGGAGAGCCCGTCAAGACCTGGCACGTCCAGCAGATGAAGCCATCGCCTCGTGATGTATACTCTGTCTGTCACCAGGCCTTGATGAGTCTTCCCCTGGTGGCTGACCTGCAAAATATAGCTACTTCCTCACTCAGTCACCTAGATGTGATAGGTGGACATTGAGTGCCCTACACACACTCAAGCCCTCCGCCAATGCATGCACACACGCACAGACACGTAGAATCAGGAATTCCCCAGGGCAGCTGTCTAGGCCCCTTACTTTTTCATTTTTTACTAATGACATGCCACTGGCAACATTATACACGTCAGCTACTACAGCAACTGAAATGATTGAAACACTAAACAAAGAGCTGCAGTTAGTTTCAGAATGGGTGGAAAGTAATAAGTTAATCCTGACAACGATATGCATGTCAATCTCTCATGGCTCAAAGTGGAGGAGAGACAGACTTCATCACTACTTGTTTTTGTAAGAAGTGTTGACTAAAGGGGATCCCAAATCACACACACACACACACACACACACACACACACACACACACACACACACACACACAAACACACACACAAACACACACACACACACACTTAACCTCCCCTTCACCGGCCTGTTCTAAAAGAGATTTCACTTTTGGATGAATAGCGTGCCCAGAGTGAACTGCCTCCTACTCAGTCCCAGATGCTACTATATGCATAGTATTATTAGCATTGGATAGAAAGCACTCTGAAGTTTCTAAAACTGTTTGAATGATGTCTGTGAGTATAACAGAACTCATATGGCAGGCAAAAACCTGAGAAAAAATCCAAACAGGAAGTGGGAAATCTGAGGTTTGTAGTTTTTGAACTCAGCCTTATCGAATACACAGTGGGATATGGGTCAAGACGCACTTCCTAAGGCTTCCACTAGATGTCAACCATCTTTAGACACTTGAATGAGGCTTCTACTGTGAAGTGGGACCGGATGAGAGCTCTTTGAGTCAGTGGTCTGGCAGAGTGTCATAGCCTTATGACGTGCGGTCACGAGAGTTTGCTCTCGTTCCATGGCATTTCTACAGACAATGGAATTCTCCGGTTGGAAAATTATTGAACTTTTATGATAAAAACATCCTAAAAATTGATTCTATACTTAGTTTGACAAGTTTCTTCGACCTGTAATATAACTTTTGGAACGTTTCGCCCGACTGGACCAGATCGCGCTTTTGGATTTGTTTACCAAACGCCCTAACAAAAGAAGCTATTGGACATAAATGGACATAAATGATGGACATTATCGAACAAAACAAGAATTTATTGTGGAACTGTGATTCCTGGGAGTGCATTCTGATGAAGATCATCAAAGGTAAGTGAATATTTATAATGCTATTTATGAATAATGTTGACTACCCAACATGGCGGATATTGCTCTGGCTGGTTTGGGCTCTGAGCGCCGTTCTCAGATTATGCTTTTTACGTAATTAAAAAAAAAATCTGACACAGCGGTTGCATTAAGGAGAAGTGTATCTAAAGTTCCATGCATAACACTAGAATTTTCATCAACATTTATAATGAGTATTTCTGTGAATTCATGTGGCTCTCTGCACAATCACCGCATGTTTTAGAACTACTGAGCGTAATGCGCCAATGTGAAATTAGATTTTTTGATATAAATATCCACTTTATCGAAAAAAACATACATGTATTGTGTAATGTGAAGTCCTATGAGTGACATCTGATGAAGATCATCAAAGGTTAGTGATTCATTTTATTTCTATTTATGCTTTTTGTGACTCCTCTCTTTGGCTGGGAAAATGGCTGGGTTTTTCTGTGGCTTGGTGGTGACCGAACATAATCGTTTGTGGAGCTTTAGCTGTAAAGCATTTTTTAAAGACACTGTGGCTGGATTAACGAGAATTGTATCTTTAAAATGGTGCCTAATACTTGTATGTTTGAGAAATATGATTTATGAGATTTCTGTTGATTTGTATTTGGCACCCTGCAATTTCATTGGCTGTTGACGAGGGGTTCCACTAGCGGAACGGGGTAACAGAGCAGCATGCAAACATGGAACGACTCTAACAGGAAGGAGGAGGAGCTTTGCAAACATAGAATGACTCTAACAGGAAGGAGGAGGAGCTGTGCAAACATAGAATGACTAACAGGAAGGAGGAGGAGCTGTGCAAGCATAGAACGACTCTAACAGGAAGGAGGAGGAGCTGTGCAAACATAGAACAACTCTAAACAGGAAGGAGGAGGAGCTGTGCAAACATAGAACGACTCTAAACAGGAAGGAGGAGGAGCTGTGCAAACATAGAACAACTCTAAACAGGAAGGAGGAGGAGCTGTGCAAACATAGAACAACTCTAAACAGGAAGGAGGAGGAGCTGTGCAAACATAGAACGACTCTAAACAGGAAGGAGGAGGAGCTGTGCAAACATAGAACAACTCTAAACAGGAAGGAGGAGGAGCTGTGCAAACATAGAACGACTCTAAACAGGAAGGAGGAGGAGCTGTGCAAACATAGAACGACTCTAAACAGGAAGGAGGAGGAGCTGTGCTGCTTGAGTGACAGGGGGCGGGGCTTGGTATGTGTGGGAAGCAGCCCCAAGAGAATGGGAGAGAGACGACAAACAGAGTAAACGATGAAAACAGACGTTACACGGCGGCTGAGTGGCGCTTCAAGGTATTGCATGCAATATGGATCTCTTGCGATATGGATATTGCACATGATTCCAATGTGAAGTGTAGTAATTGTGCAGCCCTAGATACTGTACGTTTAGCATACCTGGAGTGCAATGCGCACCACTCTGGATGTGCTGGTCAGTACATTGTGCAGAGTGTCCAGTAGAGACAACAGGAGATCAGGGCTACTCTTTCTCCCAGGCCTCTCCTCTCTCTCCACGTACAGAACGGCTGCCTCGCTGAAGACACTGCAGACCACCTCCACCAGACCTGAGTAAAACACAACACACACAGCATGAAGGATGACCAGACCTGAGTAAAACACAACACACACAGCATGAAGGATGACCAGACCTGAATAAAACACAGCATGAAGGATGACCAGACCTGAATAAAACACAACACACACAGCATGAAGGATGACCAGACCTGAATAAAACACAGCATGAAGGATGACCAGACCTGAGTAAAACACAACACACACAGCATGAAGGATGACCAGACCTGAATAAAACAACACACACAGCATGAAGGATGACCAGACCTGAGTAAAACACAACACACACAGCATGAAGGATGACCAGACCTGAATAAAACACAACACACACAGCATGAAGGATGACCAGACCTGAATAAAACACAGCATGAAGGATGACCAGACCTGAGTAAAACACAACACACACAGCATGAAGGATGACCAGACCTGAATAAAACACAACACACACAGCATGAAGGATGACCAGACCTGAATAAAACACAGCATGAAGGATGACCAGACCTGAGTAAGACACAACACACACAGCATGAAGGATGACCAGACCTGAATAAAACACAACACACACAGCATGAAGGATGACCAGACCTGAATAAAACACAGCATGAAGGATGACCAGACCTGAGTAAAACACAACACACACAGCATGAAGGATGACCAGACCTGAATAAAACACAACACACACAGCATGAAGGATGACCAGACCTGAATAAAACAACACACACAGCATGAAGGATGACCAGACCTGAATAAAACACAACACACAGCATGAAGGATGACCAGACCTGAATAAAACACAACACACACAGCATGAAGGATGACCAGACCTGAATAAAACACAACACACACAGCATGAAGGATGACCAGACCTGAATAAAACACAACACACACAGCATGAAGGATGACCAGACCTGAATAAAACAACACACACAGCATGAAGGATGACCAGACCTGAATAAAACACAACACACAGCATGAAGGATGACCAGACCTGAATAAAACACAACACACACAGCATGAAGGATGACCAGACCTGAATAAAACACAGCATGAAGGATGACCAGACCTGAGTAAAACACAACACACACAGCATGAAGGATGACCAGACCTGAATAAAACACAACACACACAGCATGAAGGATGACCAGACCTGAATAAAACACAGCATGAAGGATGACCAGACCTGAGTAAGACACAACACACACAGCATGAAGGATGACCAGACCTGAATAAAACACAGCATGAAGGATGACCAGACCTGAGTAAGACACAACACACACAGCATGAAGGATGACCAGACCTGAATAAAACACAACACACACAGCATGAAGGATGACCAGACCTGAATAAAACACCACACACAGCATGAAGGATGACCAGACCTGAATAAAACACAGCATGAAGGATGACCAGACCTGAGTAAGACACAACACACACAGCATGAAGGAAGACCAGACCTGAGAAAAACACAACACACACAAGATGAAGAGGATCAAACAAAGGCTGTGTCCCAAATAGCATAATATTCCCTATATAGTGTACTACTTTTGACCAGAGCCCTATGGGAATAGGGTGCCATTTGGAACACAATAAAGAGGCTTTAGCTGGTCCCAAAGAACCAATGGCTCCACCACACAGAGTTTTAAAGTACAAGCTGGTGTTTTACAAGGCCTCAATACAACTCACTCTACTTAAAATGAAGTTGCACTTCTCTTCCATTGATGAAGTACATGAACCAGTTCCAGGCCTTGAGAGAAGGCCCTTTATGATACATCACAGAGAGTAGTTCTCGCTGACTGATGGGCTACTTCCTCCAGTATGATCTATACAGGACATTAGATCATATATAAACCGCAAGATGCTGCCATTGGTAGCAAAATTATGATAGAAAATAGACTAATAATGACAGAAAATGTAAATGCAAACTGGGTGCTTTTAGCACATGGAGGATGCCCCTCTAGACAGTCTGTATGATACAGTTATATCACTGAGTTACAAATCATACTTCTCCTCCATCCCAATTACTACAGAAAGATATCATCTCTTTCCACTGACACAAAACCTTTGCCTTCTCCTGTCTCGTGCTTTGTTTGCCATGCCTTGTTGAAATATTAAGAGTGTATGAATAATCTGCTTCGTCTTTAAAGACAGAATAACCTTTTCAGACAGTTTCTCAAGAGCGCTCTTCTCTGTCTGACCGGTCACCCCGGATCATGGCAGGTAGTTGAACCCTGTGCTGCCATCTGAGAGCAATGCTCTCTCCACAATAAACACCTGAGTCTTCAGTGGAACCATCCAGCTTTGAATAGAGATAGGTACATCTACCAAGGGAGAATGACAGTGATAATATGACACATCATTATCTGTCATCTGGAATACAATGAGCAGCAGATTTCACCTTGACAAAAATTACCTGACAAGAATAAACCATGCAGTCAAAAAAACTCCCAGTTTTACATGAAAAAAAATGTGAAGGACGGTACAAAAATCCTGAGAAAAGAACTAGGCTTAAATATATTCAGAATAGATTTGCCTCAGAAAAATGAACTCAATGTTGGGCAGATATTGTCTGATTGCTCAACAAACTGGCTACAGCAGGATGGCTGCATTAGTGCTGCTTCAGAGGAAATGATGAAAGGAGTAGAGAGAGAGAGAGGGAGAGAGTGAAATAGAGAGAGAGAAGGGGGAGAGTGAAATAGAAAGAGAGGAGGAGAGTGAGCGAGAGGAGAAAGGCATAGAGACGGACAGACGGCCAGTGAGAGTGGCGTCCATATTCAATGTACTGTGGAGAACCATTCTGATGAATAATATCCTGATGATGAATAATAATACAAAACAGTCTTCAACAGCGCTCCTCTCCCTATAGGAAGACTCTTCTTAATAAGAGTGGTTTTTGGTTTTGTGTTTTTGTTTTTTACACCTTTTTCTCCCCAATTATGCAATATCAAATTGGTAGTTACAGTCTTGTCCCATCGCTGCAACTCCCAGACTCGGGAGAGGCGAAGGTCGAGAGCCATGTGTCCTCCGAAACAAGACCCGCCAAGCCGCACTGCTTCTTGACACAATGCCTGCTTAACCCGGAAGCCACCGCACCAATGTGTCGGAGGAAACACCGTACACCTGGCGACCGTGTCAGCATGCATGTTACGGATACAGGTATCCTGGGGGTATTTGTATTTCTCCTCTGTTCTAGTAACAAGTGGCAGTCATCAATATCATTCTGAAGACACACCTCCTCCTGTTTCCCTTACCCAATCACATCCCCTTTCCCTTGGTTTAAAAACCCAGTCAGTTGTTTTCCCAGTGTCTCTCTCTCTCTCTCGCTTTCTCTCTATGGATTGCTGAAGACCACATATTCTTTCATACCCCACAGTTTAGTTTGTTTGTGCAGATACATCTCACATTGTCTGTTATCATGTGAGTATGTACTGCTGTGGTGTATTATTGTTGGTTGATTGGTGGGAGAAGGGGATAACCAGGCAAGTCGACCTTGGGCATACATTACCATAGGAAAACGTTGTCTGTTATCATGTGAGTATGTACTGCTGTGGTGTATTATTGTTGGTTGGTGGGAGAAGGGGATAACCAGCCAAGTCGACCTTGGGCATACATTACCGTAGGAAAACGTTGTCTGTTATCATGTGAGTATGTACTGCTGTGGTGTATTATTGTTGGTTGGTTGGTGGGAGAAGGGGATAACCAGCCAAGTCGCCCTTGGGCATACATTACCGTAGGAAAACGTTGTCTGTTATCATGTGAGTATGTACTGCTGTGGTGTATTATTGTTGGTTGGTTGGTGGGAGAAGGGGATAACCAGCCAAGTCGACCTTGGGCATACATTACCGTAGGAAAACATTGTCTGTTATCATGTGAGTATGTACTGCTGTGGTGTATTATTGTTGGTGGGAGAAGGGGATAACCAGGCAAGTCGACCTTGGGCATACATTACCGTAGGAAAACGTTGTCTGTTATCATGTGAGTATGTACTGCTGTGGTGTATTATTGTTGGTTGGTTGGTGGGAGAAGGGGATAACCAGCCAAGTCGACCTTGGGCATACATTACCGTAGGAAAACGTTGTCTGTTATCATGTGAGTATGTACTGCTGTGGTGTATTATTGTTGGTTGGTTGGGGGAGAAGGGGATAACCAGCCAAGTCGACCTTGGGCATACATTACCATAGGAAAACGTTGTCTGTTATCATGAGAGTATGTACTGCTGTGGTGTATTATTGTTGGTGGGAGAAGGGGATAACCAGCCAAGTCGACCTTGGGCATACATTACCGTAGGAAAACGTTGTCTGTTATCATGTGAGTATGTACTGCTGTGGTGTATTATTGTTGGTTGGTTGGTGGGAGAAGGGGATAACCAGGCAAGTCGACCTTGGGCATATATTACCATAGGAAAACGTTGTCTGTTATCATGTGAGTATGTACTGCTGTGGTGTATTATTGTTGGTTGGTTGGTGGGAGAAGGGGATAACCAGCCAAGTCGACCTTGGGCATACATTACCGTAGGAAAACGTTGTCTGTTATCATGTGAGTATGTACTGCTGTGGTGTATTATTGTTGGTTGGTTGGGGGGAGAAGGGGATAACCAGCCAAGTCGACCTTGGGCATACATTACCATAGGAAAACGTTGTCTGTTATCATGAGAGTATGTACTGCTGTGGTGTATTATTGTTGGTGGGAGAAGGGGATAACCAGCCAAGTCGACCTTGGGCATACATTACCGTAGGAAAACGTTGTCTGTTATCATGTGAGTATGTACTGCTGTGGTGTATTATTGTTGGTTGGTTGGTGGGAGAAGGGGATAACCAGCCAAGTCGACCTTGGGCATACATTACCGTAGGAAAACATTGTCTGTTATCATGTGAGTATGTACTGCTGTGGTGTATTATTGTTGGTGGGAGAAGGGGATAACCAGCCAAGTCGACCTTGGGCATACATTACCGTAGGAAAACATTGTCTGTTATCATGTGAGTATGTACTGCTGTGGTGTATTATTGTTGGTTGGTTGGGGGGAGAAGGGGATAACCAGCCAAGTCGACCTTGGGCATACATTACCATAGGAAAACGTTGTCTGTTATCATGAGAGTATGTACTGCTGTGGTGTATTATTGTTGGTGGGAGAAGGGGATAACCAGCCAAGTCGACCTTGGGCATACATTACCGTAGGAAAACGTTGTCTGTTATCATGTGAGTATGTACTGCTGTGGTGTATTATTGTTGGTTGGTTGGTGGGAGAAGGGGATAACCAGCCAAGTCGACCTTGGGCATACATTACCGTAGGAAAACATTGTCTGTTATCATGTGAGTATGTACTGCTGTGGTGTATTATTGTTGGTGGGAGAAGGGGATAACCAGCCAAGTCGACCTTGGGCATACATTACCGTAGGAAAACATTGTCTGTTATCATGTGAGTATGTACTGCTGTGGTGTATTATTGTTGGTGGGAGAAGGGGATAACCAGGCAAGTCGACCTTGGGCATACATTACCGTAGGAAAACGTTGTCTGTTATCATGTGAGTATGTACTGCTGTGGTGTATTATTGTTGGTTGGTTGGTGGGAGAAGGGGATAACCAGCCAAGTCGACCTTGGGCATACATTACCATAGGAAAACGTTGTCTGTTATCATGAGAGTATGTACTGCTGTGGTGTATTATTGTTGGTGGGTTGGTGGGAGAAGGGGATAACCAGCCAAGTCGACCTTGGGCATACATTACCGTAGGAAAACGTTGTCTGTTATCATGTGAGTATGTACTGCTGTGGTGTATTATTGTTGGTTGGTTGGGGGAGAAGGGGATAACCAGCCAAGTCGACCTTGGGCATACATTACCGTAGGAAAACGTTGTCTGTTATCATGTGAGTATGTACTGCTGTGGTGTATTATTGTTGGTTGGTTGGTGGGAGAAGGGGATAACCAGCCAAGTCGACCTTGGGCATACATTACCGTAGGAAAACATTGTCTGTTATCATGTGAGTATGTACTGCTGTGGTGTATTATTGTTGGTGGGAGAAGGGGATAACCAGCCAAGTCGACCTTGGGCATACATTACCGTAGGAAAACATTGTCTGTTATCATGTGAGTATGTACTGCTGTGGTGTATTATTGTTGGTGGGAGAAGGGGATAACCAGGCAAGTCGACCTTGGGCATACATTACCGTAGGAAAACGTTGTCTGTTATCATGTGAGTATGTACTGCTGTGGTGTATTATTGTTGGTTGGTTGGGGGAGAAGGGGATAACCAGGCAAGTCGACCTTGGGCATACATTACCGTAGGAAAACGTTGTCTGTTATCATGTGAGTATG
Source organism: Oncorhynchus masou masou (assembly GCF_036934945.1). Classification (NCBI taxonomy): domain Eukaryota; kingdom Metazoa; phylum Chordata; class Actinopteri; order Salmoniformes; family Salmonidae; genus Oncorhynchus; species Oncorhynchus masou. The sequence goes on from NW_027015524.1 coordinate 223,614, forward strand.
TACTGCTGTGGTGTATTATTGTTGGTGGGAGAAGGGGATAACCAGCCAAGTCGCCCTTGGGCATACATTACCGTAGGAAAACGTTGTCTGTTATCATGTGAGTATGTACTGCTGTGGTGTATTATTGTTGGTTGGTTGGTGGGAGAAGGGGATAACCAGCCAAGTCGACCTTGGGCATACATTACCGTAGGAAAACATTGTCTGTTATCATGTGAGTATGTACTGCTGTGGTGTATTATTGTTGGTGGGAGAAGGGGATAACCAGGCAAGTCGACCTTGGGCATACATTACCGTAGGAAAACATTGTCTGTTATCATGTGAGTATGTACTGCTGTGGTGTATTATTGTTGGTTGGTTGGTGGGAGAAGGGGATAACCAGCCAAGTCGACCTTGGGCATACATTACCATAGGAAAACGTTGTCTGTTATCATGAGAGTATGTACTGCTGTGGTGTATTATTGTTGGTGGGTTGGTGGGAGAAGGGGATAACCAGCCAAGTCGACCTTGGGCATACATTACCGTAGGAAAACGTTGTCTGTTATCATGTGAGTATGTACTGCTGTGGTGTATTATTGTTGGTGGGAGAAGGGGATAACCAGCCAAGTCGCCCTTGGGCATACATTACCGTAGGAAAACGTTGTCTGTTATCATGTGAGTATGTACTGCTGTGGTGTATTATTGTTGGTTGGTTGGTGGGAGAAGGGGATAACCAGCCAAGTCGACCTTGGGCATACATTACCGTAGGAAAACATTGTCTGTTATCATGTGAGTATGTACTGCTGTGGTGTATTATTGTTGGTGGGAGAAGGGGATAACCAGCCAAGTCGACCTTGGGCATACATTACCGTAGGAAAACATTGTCTGTTATCATGTGAGTATGTACTGCTGTGGTGTATTATTGTTGGTGGGAGAAGGGGATAACCAGGCAAGTCGACCTTGGGCATACATTACCGTAGGAAAACGTTGTCTGTTATCATGTGAGTATGTACTGCTGTGGTGTATTATTGTTGGTTGGTTGGTGGGAGAAGGGGATAACCAGCCAAGTCGACCTTGGGCATACATTACCATAGGAAAACGTTGTCTGTTATCATGAGAGTATGTACTGCTGTGGTGTATTATTGTTGGTGGGTTGGTGGGAGAAGGGGATAACCAGCCAAGTCGACCTTGGGCATACATTACCGTAGGAAAACGTTGTCTGTTATCATGTGAGTATGTACTGCTGTGGTGTATTATTGTTGGTTGGTTGGGGGGAGAAGGGGATAACCAGCCAAGTCGACCTTGGGCATACATTACCGTAGGAAAACGTTGTCTGTTATCATGTGAGTATGTACTGCTGTGGTGTATTATTGTTGGTTGGTTGGTGGGAGAAGGGGATAACCAGCCAAGTCGACCTTGGGCATACATTACCGTAGGAAAACATTGTCTGTTATCATGTGAGTATGTACTGCTGTGGTGTATTATTGTTGGTGGGAGAAGGGGATAACCAGCCAAGTCGACCTTGGGCATACATTACCGTAGGAAAACATTGTCTGTTATCATGTGAGTATGTACTGCTGTGGTGTATTATTGTTGGTGGGAGAAGGGGATAACCAGGCAAGTCGACCTTGGGCATACATTACCGTAGGAAAACGTTGTCTGTTATCATGTGAGTATGTACTGCTGTGGTGTATTATTGTTGGTTGGTTGGGGGGAGAAGGGGATAACCAGGCAAGTCGACCTTGGGCATACATTACCGTAGGAAAACGTTGTCTGTTATCATGTGAGTATGTACTGCTGTGGTGTATTATTGTTGGTGGGAGAAGGGGATAACCAGCCAAGTCGCCCTTGGGCATACATTACCGTAGGAAAACGTTGTCTGTTATCATGTGAGTATGTACTGCTGTGGTGTATTATTGTTGGTTGGTTGGTGGGAGAAGGGGATAACCAGCCAAGTCGACCTTGGGCATACATTACCGTAGGAAAACATTGTCTGTTATCATGTGAGTATGTACTGCTGTGGTGTATTATTGTTGGTGGGAGAAGGGGATAACCAGGCAAGTCGACCTTGGGCATACATTACCGTAGGAAAACATTGTCTGTTATCATGTGAGTATGTACTGCTGTGGTGTATTATTGTTGGTTGGTTGGTGGGAGAAGGGGATAACCAGCCAAGTCGACCTTGGTCATACATTACCATAGGAAAACGTTGTCTGTTATCATGAGAGTATGTACTGCTGTGGTGTATTATTGTTGGTGGGTTGGTGGGAGAAGGGGATAACCAGCCAAGTCGACCTTGGGCATACATTACCGTAGGAAAACGTTGTCTGTTATCATGTGAGTATGTACTGCTGTGGTGTATTATTGTTGGTGGGAGAAGGGGATAACCAGCCAAGTCGCCCTTGGGCATACATTACCGTAGAAAAACGTTGTCTGTTATCATGTGAGTATGTACTGCTGTGGTGTATTATTGTTGGTTGGTTGGTGGGAGAAGGGGATAACCAGCCAAGTCGACCTTGGGCATACATTACCGTAGGAAAACGTTGTCTGTTTCCGGTTCCGGGTTGGAGCGAGCGGTCGCATCTACACTTCGGTCCGCAGGTAGTATAACTTTTCATTACATTTCATTATAGTACAACGGTTTGATTTGTCTAATCTTAGCAATTTCTTCTTAGCTAGCTACATAGCCGTCTTTGTATCAAAGATAATTGCATAATTATCGTATTTCGTCGTCCTAACGTATCTGCCCAGCAGCTAGCTAAGCAGCTAGCTAACATCCACTGTCCACCAGCACTGTAGAAACTATTACACTCAACTGAACGACTCGATTAGCGTAGTGTCAGCTAGCTACATAGTTGTCTTCGCTGTCTTCGTATCCAAGATAATTGTGTAGTTTAGAGTGTGTAGACTTAGAGTGATTATCTTAATTTACCGAGGTTAGCTAGCCAGCTATTTGTCGTCCTTAACGTAGGAGATGCTGCTAGCTAGCTAGCCAACAGCTAGCCTACCTCTACCGAATTGAACTTCAACTACCCGGTCAACATTCGCGTCGCTCCACAGGTAGTATCACATTTTCATTTCACTTCATTACAGTACAACGGTTTGATTTGTTTGATCGTAGCTAGCCAGCTACATAGCCGTCTTTGTATCTAAGACAATTGTGTAGTCTAGAGCGATTTTCTAGGTTAGCTGGCCAGCTATTGTCGTTCTGTTAACGTAGCTAGCCAGCTAGCCCCCGAATAGCAGCACTGTAGAAACTATTACAGTACAACGGTTTGATTTGTTTGATCGTAGCTAGCTAGCTACATAGCCGTCTTTGTATCTAAGACAATTGTGTAGCCTAGAGCGATTTTCTAGGTTAGCTAGCCAGCTATTGTCGTTCTTCTAAGGTAACGTAACGCAATCAACCTGCTAGCTAGCCAGCTAGCCCCGAATAGCAGCACTGTAGAAACTATTACACTCGACGGAACGACTTGATTAGTGTAGTGTCAACATCGCAGCCACTACCAGCTAGCCTACTCCAGCAGTACTGTATCATTTTAGTCAATAAGATTCTTGCTACGTAAGCTTAACTTTCTGAACATTCGTGACGAGTAGTCCACTTGTCATTCCAATCTCCTTTGCATTAGCGTAGCCTCTTCTGTAGCCTGTCAACTATGTGTCTATCTATCCCTGTTCTCTCCTCTCTGCACAGACCATACAAACGCTCCACACCGCGTGGCCGCGGCCACCCTAATCTGGTGGTCCCAGCGCGCACGACCCACGTGGAGTTCCAGGTCTCCGGTAGCCTCTGGAACTGCCGATCTGCGGCCAACAAGGCAGAGTTCATCTCAGCCTATGCCTCCCTCCAGTCCCTCGACTTCTTGGCACTGACGGAAACATGGATCACCACAGATAACACTGCTACTCCTACTGCTCTCTCTTCGTCCGCCCACGTGTTTTCGCACACCCCGAGAGCTTCTGGTCAGCGGGGTGGTGGCACCGGGATCCTCATCTCTCCCAAGTGGTCATTCTCTCTCTCTCCCCTTAACCATCTGTCTATCGCCTCCTTTGAATTCCATGCTGTCACAGTTACCAGCCCTTTCAAGCTTAACATCCTTATCATTTATCGCCCTCCAGGTTCCCTCGGAGAGTTCATCAATGAGCTTGATGCCTTGATAAGCTCCTTTCCTGAGGACGGCTCACCTCTCACAGTCCTGGGCGACTTTAACCTCCCCACGTCTACCTTTGACTCATTCCTCTCTGCCTCCTTCTTTCCACTCCTCTCCTCTTTTGACCTCACCCTCTCACCTTCCCCCCTACTCACAAGGCAGGCAATACGCTCGACCTCATCTTTACTAGATGCTGTTCTTCCACTAACCTCATTGCAACTCCCCTCCAAGTCTCCGACCACTACCTTGTATCCTTTTCCCTCTCGCTCTCATCCAACACTTCCCACACTGCCCCTACTCGGATGGTATCGCGCCGTCCCAACCTTCGCTCTCTCTCCCCCGCTACTCTCTCCTCTTCCATCCTATCATCTCTTCCCTCTGCTCATACCTTCTCCAACCTATCTCCTGATTCTGCCTCCTCAACCCTCCTCTCTTCCCTTTCTGCATCCTTTGACTCTCTATGTCCCCTATCCTCCAGGCCGGCTCGGTCCTCCCCTCCCGCTCCGTGGCTCGATGACTCATTGCGAGCTCACAGAACAGGGCTCCGGGCAGCCGAGCGGAAATGGAGGAAAACTCGCCTCCCTGCGGACCTGGCATCCTTTCACTCCCTCCTCTCTACATTTTCCTCCTCTGTCTCTGCTGCTAAAGCCACTTTCTACCACTCTAAATTCCAAGCATCTGCCTCTAACCCTAGGAAGCTCTTTGCCACCTTCTCCTCCCTCCTGAATCCTCCTCCCCCTCCCCCCCCTCCTCCCTCTCTGCAGATGACTTCGTCAACCATTTTGAAAAGAAGGTCGACGACATCCGATCCTCGTTTGCTAAGTCAAACGACACCGCTGGTTCTGCTCACACTGCCCTACCCTGAGCTCTGACCTCTTTCTCCCCTCTCTCTCCAGATGAAATCTCGCTTCTTGTGACGGCCGGCCGCCCAACAACCTGCCCGCTTGACCCTATCCCCTCCTCTCTTCTCCAGACCATCTCCGGAGACCTTCTCCCTTACCTCACCTCGCTCATCAACTCATCCCTGACCGCTGGCTACGTCCCTTCCGTCTTCAAGAGAGCGAGAGTTGCACCCCTTCTGAAAAAACCTACACTCGATCCCTCCGATGTCAACAACTACAGACCAGTATCCCTTCTTTCTTTTCTCTCCAAAACTCTTGAACGTGCCGTCCTTGGCCAGCTCTCCCGCTATCTCTCTCAGAATGACCTTCTTGATCCAAATCAGTCAGGTTTCAAGACTAGTCATTCAACTGAGACTGCTCTTCTCTGTATCACGGAGGCGCTCCGCACTGCTAAAGCTAACTCTCTCTCCTCTGCTCTCATCCTTCTAGACCTATCGGCTGCCTTCGATACTGTGAACCATCAGATCCTCCTCTCCACCCTCTCCGAGTTGGGCATCTCCGGCGCGGCCCACGCTTGGATTGCGTCCTACCTGACAGGTCGCTCCTACCAGGTGGCGTGGCGAGAATCTGTCTCCTCGCCACGCGCTCTCACCACTGGTGTCCCCCAGGGCTCTGTTCTAGGCCCTCTCCTATTCTCGCTATACACCAAGTCACTTGGCTCTGTCATAACCTCACATGGTCTCTCCTATCATTGCTATGCAGACGACACACAACTAATCTTCTCCTTTCCCCCTTCTGATGACCAGGTGGCGAATCGCATCTCTGCATGTCTGGCAGACATATCAGTGTGGATGACGGATCACCACCTCAAGCTGAACCTCGGCAAGACGGAGCTGCTCTTCCTCCCGGGGAAGGACTGCCCGTTCCATGATCTCGCCATCACGGTTGACAACTCCATTGTGTCCTCCTCCCAGAGCGCTAAGAACCTTGGCGTGATCCTGGACAACACCCTGTCGTTCTCAACCAACATCATGGCGGTGGCCCGTTCCTGTAGGTTCATGCTCTACAACATCCGCAGAGTACGACCCTGCCTCACACAGGAAGCGGCGCAGGTCCTAATCCAGGCACTTGTCATCTCCCGTCTGGATTACTGCAACTCGCTGTTGGCTGGGCTCCCTGCCTGTGCCATTAAACCCCTACAACTCATCCAGAACGCCGCAGCCCGTCTGGTGTTCAACCTTCCCAAGTTCTCTCACGTCACCCCGCTCCTCCGCTCTCTCCACTGGCTTCCAGTTGAAGCTCGCATCCGCTACAAGACCATGGTGCTTGCCTACGGAGCTGTGAGGGGAACGGCACCGCAGTACCTCCAGGCTCTGATCAGGCCCTACACCCAAGCAAGGGCACTGCGTTCATCCACCTCTGGCCTGCTCGCCTCCCTACCACTGAGGAAGTACAGTTCCCGCTCAGCCCAGTCAAAACTGTCCGCTGCTCTGGCCCCCCAATGGTGGAACAAACTCCCTCACGACGCCAGGACAGCGGAGTCAATCACCACCTTCCGGAGACACCTGAAACCCCACCTCTTCAAGGAATACCTAGGATAGGATAAGTAATCCTTCTCACCCCCCCCCTTAATGATTTAGATGCACTATTGTAAAGTGGCTGTTCCACTGGATGTCAGAAGGTGAATTCACCAATTTGTAAGTCGCTCTGGATAAGAGCGTCTGCTAAATGACTTAAATGTAAATGTAAATGTTATCATGTGAGTATGTACTGCTGTGGTGTATTATTGTTGGTTTGTTGGTGGGAGAAGGGGATAACCAGCCAAGTCGTCCTTGGGCATACATTACCGTAGGAAAACGTTGTCTGTTATCATGTGAGTATGTACTGCTGTGGTGTATTATTGTTGGTTGGTTGGTGGGAGAAGGGGATAACCAGCCAAGTCGACCTTGGGCATACATTACCCGTAGGAAAACGTTGTCTGTTATCATGTGAGTATGTACTGCTGTGGTGTATTATTGTTGGTTGGTTGGTGGGAGAAGGGGATAACCAGCCAAGTCGCCCTTGGGCATACATCACCGTAGGAAAACGTTGTCTGTTATCATGTGAGTATGTACTGCTGTGGTGTATTATTGTTGGTTGGTTGGTGGGAGAAGGGGATAACCAGCCAAGTCGCCCTTGGGCATACATTACCATAGGAAAACTTTGTCTCAATACCCCAGTTAGAACTGGGTGGACCACCCCTGTATGTTATTGGTTAGTTAGCTAGCAGTTCTTTACCCAGTAAGACTAGCTTAGGGGTTTTGGGATATTTATTATTTCTTTCCTTGGGTCCAGCTCAGCCCCTTTTCCCCACACCCCATTACCATGTGTTTGACAATAAACCTAAAATGTTTGATGGTAGGTTTAGGTTGTCTGTGGATTTCTGTTAGTTCTCACTGTTCCTTTTCACTGTTGTGATTTACATGAGATATGTTAGGGTCTCGTTTCCCTCCCCCTAGACTGATTTTAAAACGGGGGTTCATAACAGTGCACTCCACCCGGCCCGCCACAGGAGTCGCTAGACAGTGATGGGACAAGGACATCCCGGCCGGCCAAACCCTCCCCTAACCTGGACGACGTTGGGCCAATTGTGCGCCGCCTCATCGGTCTCCCGGTCGCAGCCGGCTGAGACACAGCCTGCGATCAAATCCGGGTCTGTAGTGACGCCGCTAGCACTGTGATGCAGTGCCTTAGACCGCTGAGCCACTCGGGAGGCCCTTAAGAGTGTCTTTTACCTGGAAATGGGAGTGGTTATAACCATGCTAATGAGAGTACCTGACAACAACCCTTCTGCCTGCCTGTCCATCGGTTTGTTTGTCTGTCTTCCTGTCTGCCTGTCTGTTTGCCTGTCCATCTGTCTGTCTGTCCGTATAGCTATCTGCCTGCCTGCTGAGAAACACACAAAGGCCATACTAGAGAATGAAGGGCTCGCTGGAAAAGGTCTGTGTGTGGGTAGAGTACACGTGTGTGTGTGTGGCTATATTCAAGCCTCTCCATGAACGACAAGGTTCTTCTGGAAGTGTTGTGTTTTGACTGTGTGGTGACCTGAGGCAGCAAGACTGTTTATCTGTGTTTACCACTCCAGGCTTTTTGGAAGGAGACATTTGTCAGTGTTTCTGTTTTTCTTTCTCTCTCTCTCACTCTCTCTCTCTCACTCTGCATTTCTGAAGATAACTCATGAATATCTCCACAATGCCTTGCATTATGCCACAGACAATATAATTACTGTGGTGAATGGCCTAAACACCAGGCAGAAAAGCAGACAGGCGGGACATTGTCCTTTACAGTTCAGGGAAGCTATCCAGATCTCAACAGAAAGCTTCAGTTGCCATAGTGAAACGTAATAGGATGAATGGCTCTCGACAATTAAATGACTGTAGGTCTGAATAAACCCCTCAGAGAAACAGATACTTGACTGTAGGTCTGAATAAACCCCTCAGAGAAACAGATACTTGACTGTAGGTCTGAATAAACCCCTCAGAGAAACAGATACTTGACTGTAGGTCTGAATAAACCCCTCAGAGAAACAGATACTTGACTGTAGGTCTGAATAAACCCCTCAGAGAAACAGATACTTGACTGTAGGTCTGAATAAACCCCTCAGAGAAACAGATACTTTGTACACTGTATACAATATACACCGAGTATAAAACATTAGGAACACCTTCCTTGTATTGAGTTGCACCCTCTTTTGCCCTCAGAACAGCCTCAACTCATCAGGGATGGACTCTACAAGGTGTCAAAAGCATTTCACAGGGATGCTGACCCATGTTGACTCCAATGCTTCCCACAGTTGTCAAGTTGGCTGGATGTCCTTTGGGTGGTGGACCATTCTTGATACACATGGGAAACTGTTGAGCATGAAAAACCCAGCAGCTTGCAGTTCTTTACAAACTCAAACCGGTGCGCCTGACAACTACTACCATACTCCATTCAAAGGCACTTAAATATTTTGTCTTGCCTATTCACCCTCTGAATGGCACACACACACAATCCATGTATCAATCCCCCTTTAACCCATCTCCTCCCCTTCATCTACACTGATTGAAATGGATTTAACAAGTGGCATCAATAAGGGATCATAGCTTTCACCTGGATTCACCTGGTCAGTCTGTGTCATGGAAAGACACTCAGTGTACTAAAACACAACAAGCAGACTGGCTGTTGTGCTGCTACTCTACTTCCTGGTGCATGGCTCCGCACGGCACTACACAGCACTCCCAGGGGTCCCTTATCTCCACACTGGCCAATTAGAAAACTCATCTCATCCACTCACTGGCTGTCTCTCTCTCTCACACACACACAACCGGCCCTGCCGCGTTCGTCCACTCTCCCGCAGTCTCTCGATCTCTCTCTCTCTTAAAAGAAGCCAATTAGACCAGTTTTCCCCTGCCTGCGTTTTCGTGAGCCTGATCTGGAGTGGGCCACTAGCACAGCCAGAGACGGAGACAGAGAGAGGAGAGCTGCTAGAGATAGCTCTAATTACCAGGGTTATATTTAGTGCTGGGTCAACACATTCCTCAGAACAGGACCTGATTGGTGCATAATGATGCTGACTTCATAAAGTCACTCGCAAGTGACCCTCCTGTAATGAGAAGGGTAAAGGAGGAAAGAGAGGAAGTCGCCCCCTATTTTGAAGGACGAACGTCGAGCCCCGGAGTGGAAGTGGTATTCCTATTGGTTGACAGGGGGAGGTGGGGGGCGGGGAGCGGGGCTTTTGTTGACAGACTGAGGGGTTTCCTCTTTCCTGTTCTGCTCGGTAGCAATTACAGCCAGGGACCTGAAAGCTTTCTGACACTCACACCTATAATTCACAGGGCCCCAGCCCCGCGCTCCAGCATGATGCAACATGCAGACAAAATACAGTTACTGACACAAACAGAGGTACGAACCATTTGACACACCTGCAAAACGCCACCACACCATAGAGTAGACTCTCCCGTAGCTAACAGCTAACCCATTTCCATAGCATTCTGAATTCATTCTCCACTGAGCAGGTGCTACATGTTGTGCTGCTCCACAGTAATATAATGAGTAACCATTCAACATTGTCACAATGCAGCAGAAGCATTCAGTCAGTATAAGTGGAGCCAAAACAAAGATTCATTCTGTACTGATAATCCTCTCACTCACCTAATAAATTTAAAGCTCACACACTGCCGTCTTCCTCTAATTTACTGTACCAATGTATAGCAACGTGTGTTTATTGAATAATCTCCATATCCATGATTAAGTAGAAAATTAAGTATCCATGATTAAGTAGCATCATCTGTTATAGCAGCATCTCTTGCCAGTCTATACTCGGCTCCATCATATCGGCACATAGCCTCTCCTATCATTGCTATGCAGATGACACTCAACTACTCTTCTCCTTCTCCCCCTTCTGACACCCAGGTGGCGGCACGCATCTCTACATGCCTGGCAGACATCTCAGCTTGGATGTCAGCCCAACACCTCAAGCTTAACCTTGACAAGACTGTGCTGCTCGTCCTCCCGGGGAAGGCCTGCCCACTCCAATATCTCTCCATCACGGTTAACATCTCCACGGTGTCACCCTCCCAGAGTGCCTTGGAGTTGACCCTGGAAAACACCCGTTGTTTTCTGCTAACATTAAAGCACTGACTTGCGAGGGGGCGCTGGTGAGCAGCAACATGTGAAGATGCGTTTTCTCGGTGCTCCTGTCCAGGGCTGTAAGAGGTGCGTAACTGGCTGCAGGGAAGTCAGGTGCAGGAGAGCAGACATGGGTAACAACCGGAGCAGTTTATTTAGGCAAAACAAACTGCACCCAGAAACAACAAAATACGGGTTAAAATAATCAGGCGCAAACCAGTTAGAAATGCACAAACACTTTGCAACAAACAATTCCACACACAGACATAGGGGGAACAGAGGGTTATATACATGTCACGTAATGAGGGAATGTAAACCAGGTGTGTGGGAAAACAAGACAAAACAAATGGAAAATGAAAGGTGGATCAGCGATGGCTAGAAGACCGGTGACGTCGACCACCGAACGCCGCCCGAACAAGGAGAGGAACCGACTTCGGCTGAAGTCGTGACAAGGGAGAACATTTTACTATTAATATTTCACGAACACCTCCCCTACCGTGTTAATTTAGTAACATTTTATTAGGAGTCAAACTATTTTTTTCTTTAAATTTTTGTCCATTTCATTGTGAAATGTCGAAACAACAACGGCCACGAGTCACTGACACGGACTCTGACTCTGACCCCCCCCCCGACCAAGCCAAGGTAATGGCGGATATCACTAAGGCTGAACAGACTTTACTGGCTAAGGGGAGTCACTATCCACTGACCTATTCGCAGTTAACCCACTGTTCCTAGGCCGTCATTGAAAATAAGAATATGTTCTTAACTGACTTGCCTAGTAAAATAAAGGTAAAAAAAAAATAGCCACACTCGCCACCGAGGTCAACACAAAGATCGACTCCGTTAAAGAAAACTTGGCAAAACAGGACACCCGTCTGTATAGCCTGGAGGGCGACGCAAATACTTATTCTGACAAAGTGGTGACACTGGAAGAGCAAGTCATCCGGCTATCATCAGATGTCGTCAAACTTACTTCCAAGGTCGAGGACCTGGAGAACAGACAGGGCCGGGGAACGGTCACACTTTCGGCATGAGAGAGGGACTCGAGACCGTAGGCGGATTGTGGCCTACCTGTTCATAGCTAAACTGCTTCAGGAAATCCCAGGCCTCATTTACGCCCCTACCCATGACCGTGAGCACAGAATCTTACAGTCTGCACCGAAGAATGGGGAGCCGCGTTTCCACGAACTACACGGCGGCAGTCATGAAGAACAGGTCGGCCTTCATTAGCGGACCATATACCTCCTTCAAATATGCATAAGAAAGATACATTAGAGAACTGAGGTGATTCCCTCCAGAATCCCTTCCCTATGTGTAAACTACATTATGTTGGCTCTGGATAGAGCTCTAACATGGTAGTCTCTTTCTCAAGTCTAGGAGAGGTAAACGCAGCCTTCCAAGGGGAAGGCCAGCATAGGGGTCCAAGGTTTTCTTCTGGGCCATTTTTGTATTCTGACCTTGTCGGCACACTGGCCATGTGATTATACTAATGTTGATTTCTAATTACTATGACTGCCTAATTCACATACACCAGGCTCCACTTGCTTTTTCACCTGGAACTTAAAAGGAATTAACCATGTGGTCATGTGTAGCCAAGTGTATGCTCATCTTATGTCTGTTTTTCTCCAAGAGATCCATCTCCGGTCCAGCGACAAAGACAAACTAAAGAGAGGATGGGTCGACCAAATATTTCACTCCAACTTTGGTGCTGAGGCCAGAGGGGCAGCCATCCTTATCAGAAAAGGCACCATGTTTGTATCCTCCAAAGTCATTTCAGATACTAATGGCAGATATGTTATAGTAATGGGGAAATTGTTTAGCACACAGGTTATTCTGGCTAACCTCTATTCTCCTAATTGGGATGACGCTACATCTTTATCTGGCCTCATTGCAATACTTCCCGACCTCAACTCTCATCATTTGATATTGGGCGGAGATTTGAATTGTGTATTACATCCATGTCTAGACAGATCCAGACCAAAGCCCAACAATGTCATTTCAAAATCAGTCGCAGTGATCAACTCATTTGTCGAATCCTATAATTTGTCTGATCCACAGAGAAGGAGCAATCCCACTGCTAAACAATACTCCTTTTTCCTCCAGTCCACCACTCATACTCTAGGATTGACCTTTTCCTTCTGGACAATAGAATTCTTCCTTTTGTAACTAATAGCTAATCACAGCATTGTTATCTCAGACCATAGCCCTGTCCAGCTAAATATCTGCTTTCCGGACAGTACTGTGTCACCACACAGGTGGTGACTTGACCCACTACTACTATCCTGTAGCGTCTTTTAAAAATACAACTCACATTGAAGTATTTTTACAGATCAACGTCACCCCTGACATGTCTCACTCTACTGTGTGGGAGCCCATAAACCCTTATCTAAGGGGAAATCATTTCATACACAGAGTATGACAACAGCACACTAAACTCTTATTGGAGCCATCTCAACTCATTCTAGATGTGGACAACAGATATGCCTCTTCTCCGACTCCTGAACTCTACAAAGAGAGACTGCTACACCAAATTGGAATTTGACAAGCTTTCCACTAGACAAATGGAGCAGCTTCTGTTTAAGTCGAGGCAGACATTTTATGAACAAGGAGAGAAAGCTGGCAATTTGTTATCTCACCAGCTTCAACAATCCGCTGCTAGCAGCACCAAACCTGAAATCTGTGTTGCAGCTGATTTAACTTCCACCAATCCCAAAGAAATCAACAATCAATTTAAGAAACTCTACTCTGCTCTTTACTCGTCAGAGGCTCTTACTGACACATCTCGTATGCATGCATTTCTAGACACTCTGGACACCCCCTGTCTCAATTCTGATGAACAAACTAACATGGGATGCCTAAATAAGTGATGAGGAAGCTACTCTGGCAATCCAGTCCATGCAGAGGGGTAAAGCTTCTGGGCCTGATGGCTTCCCTATTGAATTGTATAAACCAGTCTCCTCAAAACTATCCCCTATCCTCAGCTCAATGTACAATGACATCCTTTCTAATCAGAAACTGCCCCAGACACTTACCCAGGCGACTATTTTGGTTTTGCTTAAAAAGGACAAGAATCCCCTAGACTGTGGCTCCTACCACCCTATAAGCCTCTTGTGCTGTGATTATAAAATTCTCACTAAGGTCCTCTTGTGCCGTTTAGAGACAGTGACTCGGCCCAAACCGGATTTATCTCAGGTAGACAATCTTTCTATATTATGCGCCAGCTATTTAACGTTCTCTATTCTGTCCACTCAACTCCACAGCCAGAGGTCGTCATCTCTCCTGATGATAAGGCTTTCAACCGGGTTGAGAGGGAATATCAATTTACAGTACAGAGAGATTTGGGTTTGGCCCGTCATTCCTTTCCTAGATTAAGATTCCCAGTGGCTTCTGTTCGCACCAACACTGATACCTCCAGCTACTTCCCTCTCCACAGGGGGGCCAGGCAGGGTTGTTGTTTATCCCCTTTCCTATTTGATATGGCTAGTGAGCCTCTTGCTATCGGCCTGCGTGCGGAGGAGAGGATTAAGGGAATATTAAGGGGAACATAACTCACAAGGTGTCCTTATTTGCAGACAATCTTCTTCTATACATCTATAACCCTGTGGAGTCTATACCCTCTCTCTCGGACATGCTACAAGGTTTTGGACATTATCTGGTTAAAAGTTAAAGCTAACAAGTCTGCTCCTCCCCAATAATGAGTTAGCAGAAGGTATTGGGTATTGGGTATGACAATTTCCCATTTAAGGTGGAGCATCAGGTCTTTACTTATTTGGGATTAAAGGTCACACACTCATTTACGGCTCTGTTGAAACAACTTCAAAACAGTCCTGGAGCGCACTAAGCAGGATTTCATAAGGTGGTGGTCTCTTCCCATTTCATTAGCAGGTCAGGAGAATTCTGTCAACATGACTGGACCACCTATGTTTTTCTACTTATTCCAAATGATTCACATGATTTTCTGCCAAAGTTGATGGTCAAACAACTGGACAGCTGCATTTCCAACTTAATTTGGAATAAGTCAAATCCACAAATGAGAAAGGTATATCTAGAGAGACCAAAGCCCGCAGGCGGACAGGGCATTCCCAATTTTTTACACTACTATTGGTCAGCAAATATTTATCAAATGTGTTTATTGGGTTTCTACATTTGAAAATAAGGATGGTCCAACTTGGGCCATCATGGTAAGTCACAGTAAGTCTTCTAACTTCTCCCGTCTCTCTCCTGTGCTCCCCACTGCCCATGAACCTTGGCACCCATGTTTGAATCGCATTGTCAAGAAATTCCTTAAAATATGGTCCCAATTCCGTAATCCCTTTAGCCTTAAACAAGAAAGTTGCTTCTCTCCATTAACATCTAATCATCTCTTCCCAGCATCACAGATTGACATGGCATTCCAGTTCTGGCATAGGAATGGTCTGGTGTTTTTTTGTAAACTATTTGTTGACAACACATTAGTCTCATTCGATACTATACCCACTTTTTTAGGTACCTGCAAACTCACAGCTTTGCTAAAGAACATTTCCCTTCATTTCCACTCGAGCCCTCATAGTGTCCAGTCGAGAGGTGCTTAGATCTTAACCGTATCTGAAGGGCACAATCTCCAGATTATACGACATAATACAGAATATTCATCCGCCTTCCTTGGCAAATACAACATCTGCATGGGAGCAAGACAAGCTGCCTTGATGACAGCTTTGAACACTCTTGGCATTCTCTCAACAAGTTTCATGAGGTAGTCACCTGGAATGTATTTCAATTATCAGGTGTGCCTTGAGACTATAATTTGTTTTTCAAGGTACTGCCTTCTCCTAGGAGGAGCATTTCATTAGTCCTGCTATCTGCAAGGTGCCCCTGCCTTCTCCTAGGAGGAGCATTTCATTAGTCCTGCTATCTGCAAGGTGCCCCTGCCTTCTCCTAGGAGGAGCATTTCATTAGTCCTGCTATCTGCAAGGTGCCCCTGCCTTCTCCTAGGAGGAGCATTTCATTAGTCCTGCTATCTGCAAGGTGCCCCTGCCTTCTCCTAGGAGGAGCATTTCATAAGTCCTGCTATCTGCAAGGTGCCCCTGCCTTCTCCTAGGAGGAGCATTTCATTAGTCCTGCTATCTGCAAGGTGCCCCTGCTATCTGCAAGGTGCCCCTGCCTTCTCCTAGGAGGAGCATTTCATTAGTCCTGCTATCTGCAAGGTGCCCCTGCCTTCTCCTAGGAGGAGCATTTCATTAGTCCTGCTATCTGCAAGGTGTCCCTGCCTTCTCCTAGGAGGAGCATTTCATTAGTCCTGCTATCTGCAAGGTGCCCCTGCCTTCTCCTAGGAGGAGCATTTCATTAGTCCTGCTATCTGCAAGGTGCCCCTGCCTTCTCCTAGGAGGAGCATTTCATTAGTCCTGCTACCTGCAAGGTGCCCCTGCCTTCTCCTAGGAGGAGCATTTCATTAGTCCTGCTACCTGCAAGGTGCCCCTGCCTTCTCCTAGGAGGAGCATTTCATTAGTCCTGCTATCTGCAAGGTGCCCCTGCCTTCTCCTAGGAGGAGCATTTCATTAGTCCTGCTATCTGCAAGGTGCCCCTGCCTTCTCCTAGGAGGAGCATTTCATTAGTCCTGCTATCTGCAAGGTGCCCCTGCCTTCTCCTAGGAGGAGCATTTCATTAGTCCTGCTATCTGCAAGGTGCCCCTGCCTTCTCCTAGGAGGAGCATTTCATTAGTCCTGCTATCTGCAAGGTGCCCCTGCCTTCTCCTAGGAGGAGCATTTCATTAGTCCTGCTATCTGCAAGGTGCCCCTGCCTTCTCCTAGGAGGAGCATTTCATTAGTCCTGCTACCTGCAAGGTGCCCCTGCCTTCTCCTAGGAGGAGCATTTCATTAGTCCTGCTACCTGCAAGGTGCCCCTGCCTTCTCCTAGGAGGAGCATTTCATTAGTCCTGCTATCTGCAAGGTGCCCCTGCCTTCTCCTAGGAGGAGCATTTCATTAGTCCTGCTATCTGCAAGGTGCCCCTGCCTTCTCCTAGGAGGAGCATTTCATAAGTCCTGCTATCTGCAAGGTGCCCCTGCCTTCTCCTAGGAGGAGCATTTCATTAGTCCTGCTATCTGCAAGGTGCCCCTGCCTTCTCCTAGGAGGAGCATTTCATTAGTCCTGCTACCTGCAAGGTGCCCCTGCCTTCTCCTAGGAGGAGCATTTCATTAGTCCTGCTACCTGCAAGGTGCCCCTGCCTTCTCCTAGGAGGAGCATTTCATTAGTCCTGCTACCTGCAAGGTGCCCCTGCCTTCTCCTAGGAGGAGCATTTCATTAGTCCTGCTACCTGCAAGGTGCCCCTGCCTTCTCCTAGGAGGAGCATTTCATTAGTCCTGCTATCTGCAAGGTGCCCCTGCCTTCTCCTAGGAGGAGCATTTCATTAGTCCTGCTATCTGCAAGGTGCCCCTGCCTTCTCCTAGGAGGAGCATTTCATTAGTCCTGCTATCTGCAAGGTGCCCCTGCCTTCTCCTAGGAGGAGCATTTCATTAGTCCTGCTATCTGCAAGGTGCCCCTGCCTTCTCCAAGGAGGAGCATTTCATTAGTCCTGCTATCTGCAAGGTGCCCCTGCCTTCTCCTAGGAGGAGCATTTCATTAGTCCTGCTATCTGCAAGGTGCCCCTGCCTTCTCCTAGGAGGAGCATTTCATTAGTCCTGCTATCTGCAAGGTGCCCCTGCCTTCTCTTGGGAGGAGCATTTCATTAGTCCTGCTATCTGCAAGGTGCCCCTGCCTTCTCCTAGGAGGAGCATTTCATTAGTCCTGCTATCTGCAAGGTGCCCCTGCCTTCTCCTAGGAGGAGCATTACATTAGTCCTGCTATCTGCAAGGTGCCCCTGCCTTCTCCTAGGAGGAGCATTTCATTAGCCCTGCTATCTGCAAGGTGCCCCTGCCTTCTCCTAGGAGGAGCATTTCATTAGTCCTGCTATCTGCAAGGTGCCCCTGCCTTCTCCTAGGAGGAGCATTTCATTAGTCCTGCTATCTGCAAGGTGCCCCTGCCTTCTCCTAGGAGGAGCATTTCATTAGTCCTGCTATCTGCAAGGTGTCCCTGCCTTCTCCTAGGAGGAGCATTTCATTAGTCCTGCTATCTGCAAGGTGCCCCTGCCTTCTCCTAGGAGGAGCATTTCATTAGTCCTGCTATCTGCAAGGTGTCCCTGCCTTCTCCTAGGAGGAGCATTTCATTAGTCCTGCTATCTGCAAGGTGCCCCTGCCTTCTCCTAGGAGGAGCATTTCATTAGTCCTGCTATCTGCAAGGTGCCCCTGCCTTCTCTTGGGAGGAGCATTTCATTAGTCCTGCTATCTGCAAGGTGCACCTGCCTTCTCCTGGGAGGAGCATTTCATTAGTCCTGCTATCTGCAAGGTGCCCCTGCCTTCTCCTAGGAGGAGCATTTCATTAGTCCTGCTATCTGCAAGGTGCCCCTGCCTTCTCCTAGGAGGAGCATTTCATTAGCCCTGCTATCTGCAAGGTGCCCCTGCCTTCTCCTAGGAGGAGCATTTCATTAGTCCTGCTATCTGCAAGGTGCCCCTGCCTTCTCCTAGGAGGAGCATTTCATTAGTCCTGCTATCTGCAAGGTGCCCCTGCCTTCTCCTAGGAGGAGCATTTCATTAGTCCTGCTATCTGCAAGGTGCCCCTGCCTTCTCCTAGGAGGAGCATTTCATTAGTCCTGCTATCTGCAAGGTGTCCCTGCCTTCTCCTAGGAGGAGCATTTCATTAGTCCTGCTATCTGCAAGGTGCCCCTGCCTTCTCCTAGGAGGTCATTTAGTAGAGCATTTCATTAGTCCTGCTATCTGCAAGGTGCCCCTGCCTTCTCCTAGGAGGAGCATTTCATTAGTCCTGCTATCTGCAAGGTGTCCCTGCCTTCTCCTAGGAGGAGCATTTCATTGGTCCTGCTATCTGCAAGGTGCCCCTGCCTTCTCCTAGGAGGAGCATTTCATTAGTCCTGCTATCTGCAAGGTGCCCCTGCCTTCTCCTAGGAGGAGCATTTCATTAGTCCTGCTATCTGCAAGGTGCCCCTGCCTTCTCCTAGGAGGAGCATTTCATTAGTCCTGCTATCTGCAAGGTGCCCCTGCCTTCTCCTAGGAGGAGCATTTCATTAGTCCTGCTATCTGCAAGGTGCCCCTGCCTTCTCCTAGGAGGAGCATTTCATTAGTCCTGCTATCTGCAAGGTGCCCCTGCCTTCTCCTAGGAGGAGCATTTCATTAGTCCTGCTATCTGCAAGGTGCCCCTGCCTTCTCCTAGGAGGAGCATTTCATTAGTCCTGCTATCTGCAAGGTGCCCCTGCCTTCTCCTAGGAGGAGCATTTCATTAGTCCTGCTATCTGCAAGGTGCCCCTGCCTTCTCCTAGGAGGAGCATTTCATTAGTCCTGCTATCTGCAAGGTGCCCCTGCCTTCTCTTGGGAGGAGCATTTCATTAGTCCTGCTATCTGCAAGGTGCCCCTGCCTTCTCCTAGGAGGAGCATTTCATTAGTCCTGCTATCTGCAAGGTGCCCCTGCCTTCTCCTAGGAGGAGCATTTCATTAGTCCTGCTATCTGCAAGGTGCCCCTGCCTTCTCTTGGGAGGAGCATTTCATTAGTCCTGCTATCTGCAAGGTGCCCCTGCCTTCTCCTAGGAGGAGCATTTCATTAGTCCTGCTATCTGCAAGGTGCCCCTGCCTTCTCCTAGGAGGAGCATTTCATTAGTCCTGCTATCTGCAAGGTGCCCCTGCCTTCTCCAAGGAGGAGCATTTCATTAGTCCTGCTATCTGCAAGGTGCCCCTGCCTTCTCCTAGGAGGAGCATTTCATTAGTCCTGCTATCTGCAAGGTGCCCCTGCCTTCTCCTAGGAGGAGCATTTCATTAGTCCTGCTATCTGCAAGGTGCCCCTGCCTTCTCCAAGGAGGAGCATTTCATTAGTCCTGCTATCTGCAAGGTGCCCCTGCCTTCTCCTAGGAGGAGCATTTCATTAGTCCTGCTATCTGCAAGGTGCCCCTGCCTTCTCCTAGGAGGAGCATTTCATTAGTCCTGCTATCTGCAAGGTGCCCCTGCCTTCTCCTAGGAGGAGCATTTCATTAGTCCTGCTATCTGCAAGGTGCCCCTGCCTTCTCCAAGGAGGAGCATTTCATTAGTCCTGCTATCTGCAAGGTGCCCCTGCCTTCTCCTAGGAGGAGCATTTCATTAGTCCTGCTATCTGCAAGGTGCCCCTGCCTTCTCCTAGGAGGAGCATTTCATTAGTCCTGCTATCTGCAAGGTGCCCCTGCCTTCTCCTAGGAGGAGCATTTCATTAGCCCTGCTATCTGCAAGGTGCCCCTGCCTTCTGCTAGGAGGTGCATGTTGAATGTGAAGCCTGGCTGTGAATCTATGACTCCCCCGAGCTCATGCAGAACCACGACAGGGTTGACAGGACAGGCTCTCTCAGCTCCATGCCGCTCGGCGGTGGGAGAGAGATACCGTGTGGCGCTAACGGGCTAACTGTGCCGACTAGCTAATGAGAACTGTCAACACAGTACAGCCATAGCAAAATGAATGTATTATTCAATAATTGAGTGTTATGGAGCGCCTGGTTTTTGCAGCGGGCAGCCAGCTGGGCATTGACAAGCGATGGCAGAGAAGGAAAACATGCCAAGGCAGGAGAGCCGAGCGGGTAAAGGAGTAGACAAATGGCTGCTCGGCAGCTGGGCTGATTGTGTCAGATGTGTGCTGAGTGTAGAGCGAGAAAAAAGAGAGAGAGGCAGACGGGTGGGTGCGGGCCGTCTGTGGACAGACAGGGAGGAGATGAACTGATAGGAGTACCACAACAGGACACACAGCCCAGCCTGCTGATGGATAGAGTGGAGGAAGAAGAGGAGAGGCTTTCATTCTTCCTTCCTCAGCTGCTGCTGGGAGACCAAAAGCCTGCCTGCTACGCTAACACGAAACACACACACACCACAAACGAAACACACACACACCACAAACACAACACACACACACCACAAACACAACACACACACACACAACACACACACACAACACACAACACACACACACACACACACACACACACACACACACACACACACACACACGGCTTAAAGCACCACAGGATCCCAATGCAATAAGCGATCTGAGCCGAAGGTAAAGGGGTGGCGTTACTGGCAAGCAAACACACTCCAGTAACTGAAAACACAGGAGAGGAATCAACACAGGTTGTTTTGTACCTGTGTATGATTGTCTTTGTCAATGATGGAGGAACTGTTGGGTGTTGTATTACACACAGTGCTGCATTAACCCATCAAAGACATGTGTTTATGTCAGTCATGTCACCTTTTTATGTTTATGTCAGTTTATGTCACCTTTCTGATAGAGCGGCTGAAGGTCTGAGTCCTCACTTTACATTGAAGTCATTTAGTAGATGCTCTTATCCAGAGAGACTTACAGTAGTGAGTCATTTAGTAGATGTTCTTATCCAGAGAGACTTACAGTAGTGAGTCATTTAGTAGATGTTCTTATCCAGAGAGACTTACAGTAGTGAGTCATTTAGTAGATGCTCTTATCCAGAGAGACTTACAGTAGTGAGTCATTTAGTAGATGTTCTTATCCAGAGAGACTTACAGTAGTGAGTCATTTAGTAGATGTTCTTATCCAGAGAGACTTACAGTAGTGAGTCATTTAGTAGATGTTCTTATCCAGAGAGACTTACAGTAGTGAGTCATTTAGTAGATGTTCTTATCCAGAGAGACTTACAGTAGTGAGTCATTTAGTAGATGTTCTTATCCAGAGAGACTTACAGTAGTGAGTCATTTAGTAGATGTTCTTATCCAGAGAGACTTACAGTAGTGAGTCATTTAGTAGATGCTCTTATCCAGAGAGACTTACAGTAGTGAGTCATTTAGTAGATGTTCTTATCCAGAGAGACTTACAGTAGTGAGTCATTTAGTAGATGCTCTTATCCAGAGAGACTTACAGTAGTGAGTCATTTAGTAGATGTTCTTATCCAGAGAGACTTACAGTAGTGAGTCATTTAGTAGATGCTCTTATCCAGAGTGCAAACATTTTCATACTGATCCCCATGGGAATTGAACCCACAAACCTGGCGTTGCAAGCGCCATGTTCTACCAACTAAGTCACACGGAACCAAATGGGACTTGTGCACGGTGTTCTTTGTAAATGGGGTGGAAACTGTTAGGCCTAGATACGGTACAATGCATTCATTTGTGTGAGGCAGTGCACCGTACCTTGTTGGTAGAAGGGTTGTAGATCCACGTCTTTCTGTCCAGTCAGGTTGCTGAGGAGAGCCATGGCCTTCTGCATGGTTCCACCCAGGATATTGTCCTGGTGCTCCTGGGGAGAACACAACATGGAATAAAGACACAGGAGAAATGAATAGGGGGCGAGGGAAAGGAAGGGCAAAAACCCATGGAAGCACACAGTCTTTCAGGGCAATCCTCAAATATTGAGAGCCTTAGGGATGGATTTGAGCAAATCTGCCTTAGCAATGCTTCTGCAGTACTCTTGTTTTCACAACTACTGTCCCCCGCACCCACAGTACGTCTTATTCTGAAAACTGAAGCATACAGTAGCTAACATTCTGCATTTGTATTGACTACATTATCATCTGCTGCTTACATTATACCTTTCACAGGGTCTAGATACACCTGTGTGTGCCATCTTGAGGGCCTACATCTGATGATGACTGAAGAAATAGCTGAGCTTTAATGAAGAATAGTCATTAGCATCTTAACTTTTGAGAGGGGAAGCAACTTCAGGACCTGGCTGAGGGCTAGATGAAGGACAGCAGAGGAGCAGGGGAGCTTGGGGAGAGGGAGGAGGGAGATGGGGGAGCTTGGGGAGAGGGAGGAGTGAGATGGGGGAGCTTGGGGAGAGGGAGATGGGGGAGCTTGGGGAGAGGGAGGAGGGAGATGGGGGAGCTTTGGGAGAGGGAGATGGGGAGATGGGGGAGCTTGGGGAGAGGGAGGAGGGAGATGGGGGAGCTTGGGGAGAGGGAGATGGGGAGATGGGGGAGCTTGGGGAGAGGGAGGAGGGAGCTTGGGGAGAAGGAGGAGGGAGATGGGGCAGCTTGAGGAGAGGGAGGAGGGAGATGGGGCAGCTTGAGGAGAGGGAGGAGGGAGATGGGGCAGCTTGAGGAGAGGGAGGAGGGAGATGGGGCAGCTTGAGGAGAGGGAGGAGGGGGATGGGGCAGCTTGAGGAGAGGGAGGAGGGGGATGGGGCAGCTTGAGGAGAGGGAGGAGGGGGATGGGGCAGCTTGAGGAGAGGGAGGAGGGAGATGGGGGAGCTTTGGGAGAGGGAGATGGGGGAGATGGGGGAGCTTGGGGAGAGGGAGATGGGGAGATGGGGGAGCTTGGGGAGAGGGAGGAGGGAGATGGGGGAGCTTGAGGAGAAGGAGGAGGGAGATGGGGGAGCTTGAGGAGAAGGAGGAGGGAGATGGGAGAGCTTGGGGAGAGGGAGGAGGGAGATGGGGCAGCTTGAGGAGAGGGAGGAGGGAGATGGGGCAGCTTGAGGAGAGGGAAGAGGGAGATGGGGCAGCTTGAGGAGAGGGAGGAGGGGGATGGGGCAGCTTGGGGAGAGGGAGGAGGGGGATGGGGCAGCTTGGGGAGAGGGAGGAAGGGGATGGGGCAGCTTGAGGAGAGGGAGGAGGGGGATGGGGCAGCTTGGGGAGAGGGAGGAGGGAGATGGGGGAGGTGGAGGTTACTTTGGGATGTGGGGGAGGATGACCCTTGGTGAAGGTTGTGTAATTATCTGCTGAGCAGGGTGCAGGGGATGAGCCTTGGTGAAGGTTGTGTAATTATCTGATGAGCAGGGTGCAGGGGATGAGCCTTGGTGAAGGTTGTGTAATTATCTGCTGAGCAGGGTGCAGGGGATGAGCCTTGGTGAAGGTTGTGTAATTATCTGATGAGCAGGGTGCAGGGGGTGAGCCTTGGTGAAGGTTGTGTAATTATCTGCTGAGCAGGGTGCAGGGGATGAGCCTTGGTGAAGGTTGTGTAATTATCTGCTGAGCAGGGTGCAGGGGATGAGCCTTGGTGAAGGTTGTGTAATTATCTGATGAGCAGGGTGCAGGGGGTGAGCCTTGGTGAAGGTTGTGTAATTATCTGGTGAGCAGGGTTGGATTATGAACATAATAAGTAGGTAGGCAATGAAGGCCTGAGCTAGGATGTCTGGGATCTAGGCCAGAGTGAACACACACACACACACACACACACACACACACACACACACACACACAGAGAAAATCAATGCAGCCATAATTAGGGCCCAGACGATTTTTGTTCAAGGGGCTTCCACAGTTTACAGGCTGACAGGAAGGCAGAGAGAAGCAGAGAGAGAAGCACAGAGTTGGGCCAGTAGCTCAGGGATTCTCCTCAGTCTCCTGGATAAATTAGCCATGGAATCTCAAGGCCCAGAACCATCGCTTTTCCACCTGATTTCTCTGCTGGGCCACTTGAGAAGAGCAGGGGTCATGCAGGTATCAACAGCCCTTAATGAAGAGATGCATGTGTGGGCCTAGACCTAAACCCTGATGGGCTCAACTGATTGACTCACTATTTCCTATAAACACTTTGTTTAACACAAAGACTGGTTTGATTTGATAAGGATGAATAGGGAGACACATGGAGGAGAAACGTATATGGCTGTGTGGCTACGTCCTTTCTGACAGATGACAGAGTTGAATCCAAAAGCAGGAGATAGAAACATTCTGAAAAAATAAGGACGGAAAGAAAAACGACTTTTTATCGCCTCCCGAAAAAGCATGTCCTCATTTCTGTATCTTATCAGATGTGTAATGGAATTGTGCTGTCTGCCTGCAGCTTGACTTGATCTCTCATCATCTATAATGCTAACTTCAGATCTCATCATCACAATCCCAAACATACCATTGGCTGCCTCTGGCCTCACGGTCTGAACCAACAATCACATCAGTTCTCAACTCAACGTATGTCTCTCTGTGTTGGTTTACATGGAACTAGACTGGAGCCTCACTATCACAGGCCCAATCCCAGAACCTCCAACTCCTATGTAGCTGCTTGGCAGCATCTTCTGAACTAACTTCAATCCTGTGTGTGTGTGTGTGTGTGTGTGTGTGTGTGTGTGTGTGTGTGTGTGTGTGTGTGTGTGTGTGTGTGTGTGTGTGTGTGTGTGTGTGTGTGTGTGTGTGTGTGTGTCTTTGTGAGGGGATAAGCAGTCGATGAATCTGTTGACTGCAAGGACAATGGATTAAAAAGGATTCTTCATCTTCAGTGTGTCCTACAGTGTAAAACAAGGTCTGAAAAGTAGCTTTGTAGTACAACAAAAGGCAGTGTTTATGTCTGCTATTTGACTTTCTTTCAAGCTGTAATTTGGTCTCCAGATCAATATTTGTCGCAATGCAGACTTTTCTTATCTGCTGTTGTTAATGAGAATGGCAGAGGGGAGCGCAACTATTCTCCTAATACCAGCAATGTTGCAATCAGAGCTCGCTGTATAAACCTTTGATTGTATTAGATTCTCGTTTCTCTCTTAGAGCTCACAAACTCATACAGAGTCCACCGACTGTACATTCCTACCTACCCTCCCCCCAGACACAGGCAAAATGGATTTTCTTCCAATTAGATTTACACTGTCAGATGACATCAAATTGAATATGGGGCAGAGGCACTACAATCAGGGGAAGGCAGAGATAAAGCCATCCTGCAACAGGGAGGGGGTCCACTCCACCGACCATCTTTGTTCATTAACTTCTATGCCAACATTAACCTTTAAAACAAAGCTGTTAAAATAGGGACATTTGAGGGGTCTCAAGTCTCAAGCATTCTCCTTAACACAATCAATCATGATCACCAGTAAAAGATGATGCATTGCAGCAGCCACAACAAACTAGACGTGAGCTTCAGTCTCCAGACATTAGATTCAGGACAGCAGGAAAGGAGGGCTAGAGCCTAGCATTGTTACTTGGGGCTCTTGTTGTAACCAGAGTCAAGCTCCCTAAACACTTGCTTAAGGATCAGTCTGCTGATGTTGGACCAAACTCAATCAATGCCACTGTCAATCACCACTGTCTTCCTCGCCACACTCATTAGTGAGGTGCATTACAGCTCCGTCCGCAGACCACTTTCATGCCGTCTCTGGCCCGAATCAATGCCAGTCCGTGAAACTGCTGAGCTGGCCGTAAAAGTAAATAAGTGGACAGCTATTACTACTGCAGTCTGCACTAACTGTGTCGCGAAAAAGCAATTTGATACGATCCCGACCAAACCCGCATATCAGCTTCCGTTGGATTGGAGAAGGCAAGCCATTGCGGTTCAGAGTAAAGTTAAAAGGTATGGTATACGTCCCAAAAGTGAACCCTATTCCATATGTAGTGCACTACTTTTGACCAGGGCCCATAGGTCAAAAGTAGTGCACCATATAGGGAATAGGGTTCCATTTGGTACACTCACTACACACACATGGTGACTACAGTGAAGTGAGAGTGAGAAGAGCTGATTTAATCCTGTCACTATGTATCTGTAAAGCCTGTAATGGACTGGCCATAGTGTATGTCCTGTAGGTGTAACAACTAGGCACTATATGAATGGTGAACCCTCAAACGGTGGAGAGGAGAGCAGGATTAGTGTGTGATAGAGTCCAGACTGAGTCTATATTGGATAGAGCAGTGTTTAAGTGGTTGACCTGCATGACACTGATCGGCTGGTAATGCACATTAAATGGCTCTCCTTCCTGTATGGCTGCGTATGTAACACTGCATTGTATGGTGTTAAACTGTGTGGAGGGAGGCTTTTCTAACGCATTCCAGAACCTATTCGTTGAATCACTAATTCAGAACATTAGGTCCTCTAAATGTAATGCATGTGATAATGTCTACATACGTCCTAGTTGGTACTATCATGGTTAGGCCTGGCCTATACCTACAAAACATAGAAGAATAGACCCGTGGAAAGCAACACAGCAATATCTCCAAAACATAGAAGAAGAGACCCGTGAAAAGCAACACAACTACACCTCCAAAACATAGAAGAAGAGACCCGTGGAAAGCAACACAACTACACCTCCAAAACATAGAAGAAGAGACCCGTGAAAAGCAACACAACTACACCTCCAAAACATAGAAGAAGAGACCCGTGGAAAGCAACACAACTACACCTCCAAAACATAGAAGAAGAGACCCGTGGAAAGCAACACAACACGTAAGGACAATCAACCTAACAGCTAACTGATTCTGTCTGTGTGATGTTTCTCAAAGTGTTCTTACATGCAGTGGCAACTTGTCTGAGAAGTCACCCAAGCGATAAGTTCATTAAAGAGTGCAGAGCAGTTACTGGCGGATTGAGGTCAAGGGGGAATTGGCTGTTTACTGAAATTAGCGTTCTGGTCTGATGAATATGTAACCTGTTGTAGGAGCTGGGGGACGACGACCACTTCATATTCTCACTCCATTAAGCACAGCCCCTCAAAAGGCTGTTCCGCTCCCTCCGTCACTCAATTACACAATGTACTGTGATGGGTCACCACCGCACAGCACACTCATTTGCATAATAAATCAATAAAGAACCCTGGCAAACGAGCGCTGCTGGTGCAAAACGGGCTCGGCCTGAAATGACAGAGAGAGAGAAGTAGGCAGGCGGTGGGATGGGGGTGGGGTGGATGGGAGGCGTTTTTACGAGCTAAAATGTCTGGCCCAGCAGAATTCCCCCACATAACAGCCTTTGAATTATGTTCCAATAGCCCAAAGTCTTCTCCACCCAATGGGACTCATATATTTTCATGACAGAGAATAAAAAAGCGAGGTGGGGGGGGAGCAAGGTGGCTTGTAATATGGCTTTCATCTTAACATTCCTTTCCACTAGTTTCCACCTCGGGCCGTCTGAGAGACGGAGAGAGGCACAGACTCAGAGTCGAGTGGAGGTGGGAATTTGACAAACCACTTATATTTTAGGAGATAGCTTTTTTCTTGAGACTGGAAATGAAAAGTCGGGCAGGAAACACAAGTGATAAATAAAACCGCACACCAAAGCAGTTTCCTGGAACATAAGATTTTAGTATTAAGAAAAAAAAGCAGCATTTTAAGTGGGGCTCTTAACTTACCGCCATGACTTGAAAGACAACAGGTAGGATCCTGCTGTCTCTGACCAGGCTGTGGAGGAGGGAGAGAGAGAGAGAGGAGAGGGAGAAAGCGAGAGATAGAAAGATGGAGAGGGGGAGAAGAGAGAGAGACAAAGAGAGAGAAAGAGAGTGAGAGAAACACAGAGGCAGGTTTAGGTACCTTCATAGCACAGAGAGACGTTTCATCTTCATTAGGGTCCATGCATTGCCTCTGAATCTGAGGCCTACTGAACGTATGGGAGTATTTCAGTGTGTTTGTGTGAAGGCATCGCAGCGTGCCTCGGCTCTAAGATCAGTCATGTGAGAAAAGGACCTCTGACTAATCTTCTGCGGGGAGAAAGGAGCCTTCTGACACCTCGGCACCCAGGAGTAATGTACATCTTTATTGAAAATGACTCTCCACAGCTCCCTTATTGATTAAGCCTTTTGATTCACAACCAATTACAGCTTGTGTATAGAGGTGCTCAAAGGAAGAAAACATTGTGGCAGGCAGGCTAGACACATTTAAACAAGACTAGAGGTCACCCATAGAAAACGTATTAGAGGGACTTTTTACATAACAATGATGTATTGCATGGCTGGGAAACATTTATTTCCCAGTTTTCCATATATGGTGTCCTCAGTCCTCCAAAGAGAATTCCATCAAATGTTTCTAAAGTAGTGTAGCTTATGTGAGGCAGCTAAGCCATTGTGCAGAACACCAGATAAGAGTAAACACACACTGCCGCTAGGAGTAAATCTCCCAATAAAGTGCAGAGGGACAACACAAGCCTGTGATTAACCAGAGAGACATCCTCTTGAGGTTGAAAGTCACATAGAAGTCAGCAGGCAACCTGAACATACTGAGAAAGGAGAAAACTGAAACATGAAATACAGATGACAACACAAAAATTGACCAGTCCTAGTTGATGTCCAATCTGCTTTCATACTAACTACACAATATCAAGTTTGTTGTAGGGGCCTACATTAGTTTGCCTAGAGATGTAGGATTTTAATTTGACCTGAATTGTCACAGCAAAATAATATTTCAGCAACAGGATTTTAATGTTTAATCTACAATGTTGCTTGATTGGTGGTTAGGTTATTAGGCTACATGAAAAGTGCAATTCTGTTAATATAACCGTGTGTTAGTGTGGACTTTCAGTGAATGTATGGAAATCCCAAAGCTCATCTGCATGTCCTGTGGTGCAGGAACATTTCTGTAACAAAAGAGTGATCAAATTAAGATCCTACACATGTATATATGCAGTGTACTATATAACAGACATACTTATGAGATACAAACTGTCCCCCCAACCATATCTCCACTTATCTGCACCACCTTCCCTTTCACCTCCTCTTCCCTCTCTCTTCCACTCTCCCCTCTCACCCTCCACTCTCCCCTCTCTCCTTCCACTCTCCCCTCTCTCCTTCCACTCTCCCATCTCTCCTTCCACTCTCCCATCTCTCCTTCCACTCTCCCTCCACTCTCCCATCTCTCCTTCCACTCTCCCCTCTCTCCTTCCACTCTCCCATCTCTCCTTCCACTCTTCCCTCTCTCTTCCACTCTTCCCTCTCTCTTCCACTCTCCCCTCTCACCCTCCACTCTCCCCTTCCACTCTCCCCTCTCTCCCCTCTCTCCTTCCACTCTTCCCTCTCTCCTTCCACCCTCCACTCTTCCCCTCCACTCTTTCCTCTCTCCATCCACCCTCCTCTCTCCCTCCCTCCCTCCCCCCACCCTCCTCTCTCCCTCCCTCCACCCTCTCCTCTCCCCACCCTTCCCTCTCCCCCTCCACCCTTCCCTCTCCCCCTCCACCCTTCCCTCTCTCCCTCCACCCTTCCCTCTCTCCCTCCACCCTTCCCTCTCCCCCTCCACCCTTCCCTCTCCCCCTCCACCCTTCCCTCTCCCCCTCCACCCTTCCCTCTCTCCCTCCACCCTTCCCTCTCTCCCTCCACCCTTCCCTCTCTCCCTCCACTCTTCCCTCTCTCCCTCCACCCTTCCCTCTCTCCCTCCACTCTTCCCTCTCTCCCTCCACCCTTCCCTCTCTCCCTCCACTCTTCCCTCTCTCCCTCCACTCTTCCCTCTCTCCCTCCACTCTTCCCTCTCTCCCTCCTCTCCCTCCACTCTCCCCTCACTCTTCCCTGACCTCCTCCATTATTGTAGTTCAGAAACAACCCTCTCCCATCGATCTCCGTGTGAACCTGAGTGATGACACGTCATTAACATTAAATTGTGCCCATAAAACAAAACAGGAACAAATATGGAGAGTTAAAGGTGAGCAGAGGGCCTGGATCGTAATTCCACTTTACCCCCATAGAGTAGACTAGACAGAGGTGTAACCAGAACTGATGAATGGCCAAGCTTTATCTCCCTGACGGGGTGACAGAGGAGTGTAAATAGCCAGGCTTCTTCTCCAAGCCTCACAGATTGCCGAGCTTGCATCCCAAATTACACCCTATATAGCACTATATAGGAGATAGGGTGCCAATTGGGACGCATCTACATTGAACTGAAGGCATCCTGTGTGCGAAGTGACATTAAATTATAGCTCAACTTAGGCTACATCGAGGGCCCAGCCAAGGAAAAGTCTTTCCCTGTGTCGTGATGACTCACATAGCTTTCAGCCATTAAATCTGAGAAACAGAGGGATATTTCTGGAGACAAATCAGGTCCATCTGTAGGGTGGTAGTGTCTCACCCCCAGCCTGCATGGTTAGCATTCCCAGTTCCACATCATTCTAAATCCATAGCACCCTGCATCACTGTCACGTTAAGAGAAACTGAACTACCGAAATCCGTTCCTGTCAAGGCAGCCAGTAATACTGATACAGGCCTGTTGAAGACTTGTTATAGAGGAGGAATAACTGAACTGAAACCATGTCAACAGCAGTGGATACTATCTGGGTCAAAGCCATGGCTCTCTAAACACGATCCTACACAAGTTTTGGGCTAATGACAACTAATGCATCACACAGTATGCATGTACAGTACAACTCATTTCTCAACTTCAATACATGTCTGTGCCATACAGAATCTAGACTGTCCTTAACGTTAGGGGGGAAAAAAATCTCATTTTCAGGTAGACGCAGATTGCGTGGATGAAGTGGCATTTGCCCAGCTAGGCTGGAGGGCAAAATAATAAGATACGCTCTGCCCACATTCTCCACGGCTGCAGACAACCTTCTGATCTTATTTACAATCTGATGAAGTTGAGAGTGTGCCTGAGTACAGCTCTGATTCAACCTGTCACGCTTCCTTAATAATGGCACAATGTGTGGATGACATTTAACAGTCGGTCTGCTACCACAGATCCTCCAGCAGCTGCCTGGGAGGGATTTGGATGTTTATATTAAATAGCACTTTTCTACTACTAATCTCTCTCTCTCTCTGGTTATATTTCTCCAGGACCATCCCTAAGCCTTTTCCCAAAACAGAGGCTGGTGACCGCTTTGTTATTGTTTCAATGAAGGATTCTCGCTTTAAGATTAGGTACACAGAGTGCCTTCAGAAGGTATTCATACCCCGTGACTTATTCCACATGTTGTTGTGTTACAGCCTGAATTCAACATGGATTAAAGGGATAATCCAGCCCAAACCACTAATTCATATGATTAAGTGTTAAATAGTGTTAAATAACACTCATAATTGAATATTTTTATAATAATTTGTATAATAATTTGGTCAATATAACAAGGTTGGTAGAAACATGTGAAAATTGTTTTTGGAAATCTGTTGTAGCTCAAGTCTACTACAAAACCCTCCATGCAATGCTCTCTCTGTGGGCTGGCTGGCCAGTTAGCAAGCTAGCTAGAAAACATAGCTACGCACAACAATACCAACATCAATATCAGCATGTGAAGTAGCTAGCTAGCTGTAAAACATAGCTACGCACAACAATAACAACATCAATATCAGCATGTGAAGTAGCTAGCTAGCTGTAAAATATAGCTACGCACAACAATACCAACATCAATATCAGCATGTGAAGTAGCGAGCTAGCTGTAAAATCGGCTAAACAAACTGCACTCTCACCGAGTTCAACTTGCATTTCATCTCTGCCCAGAGCGAGAGCCATTAGAATCGAATTAACACCTATTGTATTTGTTGCCAATGGG
This sequence comes from Oncorhynchus masou masou, assembly GCF_036934945.1. NCBI lineage: Eukaryota > Metazoa > Chordata > Actinopteri > Salmoniformes > Salmonidae > Oncorhynchus > Oncorhynchus masou. Next base: position 255,374 of record NW_027015524.1, read on the forward strand.
CCTTGCGGTGCATTCTGGGCGATTCTGGGACAAGAACAGCTCTCCTTCAAGAAGTGAATGGGAGTCAATTGGGCGCTTGCTCAAACACCGAACATTAGCATGAATTTCAAGAAGTACAACATTGCAAATCTTTTCCAAGATGTGAGATAATTCACTTGTTCTCTTTAATATCGTACAGCTCATACTCGGACTTTGAGAAGGGATTGCGTGACGTTTAGTTTAGCCTCCGCGTGCCGCAGCATGACAACGTGAATGCAGATGGGTCGACAGTCAGTTGGTTGGGGCGTTTCGCCATTCATTGCTGTCATGCCCTGGTCGAAATATATTGTATTTGTCTGCATTTAGTTGGCCAGGCCAGGGTGTGACATGGGTTTATTGTGGTGTGTTTTGTCTTGGGGTTTTTGTTAGGTATTGGGTTTGTGGCTTAGTGGGGGTATCTAGCAAAGTCTATGGCTGTCTGGAATGGTTCTCAATCAGAGGCAGGTGTTTATCGTTGTCTCTGATTGGGAACCATATTTAGGCAGCCATATTCTTTGAGTGTGTCGTGGGTGATTGTTCCTGTCTCTGTGTTTATTGTCACCAGATAGGCTGTATAGATTTTCACACATTTATTGTTTTGTTTAGTTATTTCATGTCGAGTTCATTTATTAAAGAACATGAATAACCACCACGCTGCATTTTGGTCCGCTTCTCTTCCACCAGACGAAAGCCGTTACAGAATCACCCACCACAACAGGACCAAGCGGCGTGGTAACAGGCAACTTCAACAGCAGGAGCAACAAAGAGAGGAATGGACATGGGAGGACGAATTGGACGGAGAAGGACCCTGGGCTCAGCCTGGAGAATATCGCCGCCCCAAAGAAGAACTGGAGGCGGGGAAAGCTGAGAGGCACTGGTATGAGGAGGCAGCACGGCGACGCGGATGGAAGCCCGGGAGTCAGCCCCAAAAAATTATTGGGGGGTAGGCTCACAGGGAGTATGGCGACGCTAGGTAGGAGACCTACGCCAACTTCCTGTGGTTACCGGGGGGCTAGAGAGACCGGGCAGGCACCGTGTTATGCTGTGGTGCGCACGATGTCTCCAGGGTGCGGTATATTCCAGCTCCGCGTATCGGCCGGGCGAAATTGAGCGTCGAGCCAAATGCCATGAAGCTGGCTCTACGCATCTGGTCCCCAGTGCGTCTCCTTGGGCCGGCTTACATGGCACCAGCCTTGCGCACGGTGTCCCCGGTTCGCCTACATAGCCCAGTGCGGGCTATTCCACCTCGCCGCACTGGCAGAGCGACCGGGAGTATTCAACCGGGTAAGGTTGGGCAGGCTCGGTGCTCAAGAGCTCCAGTGCGCCTGCACGGTCCGGTCTACCCAGTACCACCTCCACGCACCAGCCCTCCGGTGGCAGCTCCCCGCACCAGGCTTCCTGTGCGTGTCCTCGGCCCAGTACCACCTGTGCCAGCACCACGCATCAGGCCTACAGTGCGCCTCGCCTCTCCAGCGCTGCCGGAGCCTTCCTCCTCTCCTGCGCTGCCGGAGTCTCCCGCCTGTTCAGCGCTGCCCGAGCCTTCCTCCTCCCCTGCGCTGCCGGAATCTCCCGCCTGTTCGGCGCTGCCAGAGCCTTCCTCCTCTACAGCGCTGCTGGAGTCTCCTGCCTGTTTAGCGCAGCCAGAACTGCCAGCCTGCATGGAGCAGCCAGAACTGTCAGTCTGCATGGAGCAGCCAGAGCTGCCATTCTGCATGGAGCAGCCAGAGCTGTCAGTCTGCATGGAGCAGCCAGAGCTGCCAGTCTGCATGGAGCAGCCAGAGCTGTCAGTCTGCAAGGAGCTGTCAGTCTGCAAGGAGCTGCCAGTCTGCAAGGAGCTGCAAGTCTGCAAGGAGCTGCCAGAGCTGCCAGTCTGCAAGAAGCCGCCAGAGCTGTCAGTCTGCATGGAGCAGCCAGAGCTGCCAGTCAGCATAGAGCAGCCAGATCCGTCAGTCTGCCAGGATCCGCCAGTCAGCCAGACTCTTCCAGATCCGCCAGTCAGCCAGACTCTTCCAGATCCGCCAGTCAGCCAGACTCTTCCAGATCCGCCAGTCAGCCAGACTCTTCCAGATCCGCCAGTCAGCCAGACTCTTCCAGATCCGCCAGTCAGCCAGGATCTGCCAGAACCGCCAGCCAGCCAGGATCTGCCGGATCCAACTACCTGCCTGAGCTTCCGGGAGTCCGCACCTTAGGGGGGGGTTCTGTCAGGTGTTTATCGTTGTCTCTGATTGGGAACCATATTTAGGCAGCTATATTCTTTGAGTGTGTCGTGGGTGATTGTTCCTGTCTCTGTGTTTATTGTCACCAGATAGGCTGTGTAGGTTTTCACACATTTATTTTTTTGTTTAGTTATTTCATGTCGAGTTCATTTATTAAGGAACATGAATAACCACCACGCTGCATTTGTCTGCTTCTCTTCCACCAGACGAAAGCCGTTAATTGCCCCGTGGGATTCCTATCTCCTCCTTTCTGTAATATCTCTGCTTCCCACAGACACACAGGGGGCATTGCAACATGGTTCTTGAAGTTGAATAATTTGCGACACTGTTTAGATTGGGTACATCTAAGCAAAATCTCTACTTTGTCATGAGGATATAGATGTATGTATGTGTTCTATTGGCTGATTTGCCGATCTGGAGAGAGGTCATTGTTTTAAAAGCGTTATAAAATCTGATAGTGTGGTAACCCCTATGACGAGAATGATGTCGTTAAGACGCATTCCTACACGATTTCCTGATTTTCAAAGACGGACCAGATAGTTAAATCACGGGGACATCTGTTCTCTTACCCAGCGATAGAACATAGGCTTTCACCAAATTGACAGGAGTATCAGGATTTTATTTCTGGGGGCGGATTATTCCTTTAAATATATATATTTTTCTCACCCATCTACACAATATCCTGTAATGACAAAGTGAAAACATGTTTTTTGAAATGTACAGACGAATGGTATTGTAAATGAAATACAGAAATATCTCATTTACATAACTATTCACACCCCTTTGCTATGACACTCCAAACTGAGCTCAGGTGCATCCACTTTCCTTTGATCATCCTTGAGATGCCACTACAACTTGATTTGAGTCCACCTGTGGCCAATTCTATTGTTTGGCCATGATTTAGAAAGAAACACACCTGTCTATACAAGGTCCTACAGTTGACAGTGCAGAAACTATACCAAGGAACTGTCCGTACCTCTCCGAGAGAGAATTGTGATGAGGCATATATCTGGAAGGGTATGAAACAAGTTCTAGAGTGTTAAGTCTCCAAGAACACAGTGGTCTCCATCATTGGGAGATGGGAAAAAAGTTGGAACTACGCAGACCCTGCCTAGAGCTGGCCGTCCAACCAAACAACAGGGCAAGAAGGACCTTGATCAGGGAGGTGACCAAGAACCCAATGACCAGAAAAACAGAGTTCCTTGCCTGAGACGGGAGAACCTGCCAGAATCTGGGCATTATGGGAGAGTGGCCAAACAGAAGCCACTCCTAAGAAAAAGGCACATGACAGCACACCTGGAGTCTGCAAAAGGGCACATGACTCATAAGACAAAATATTCTATGGTCTGAGGAGACAAAAATGTAACTCTTTTGCCTGAATGCAAAGCGATATGTATGGAGAAAATCATGCACAGTTCATCACCCGTCTCACACCATCCCTACCGTGTAGCATGGTGGCAGCATCATGCTATGAGGATGCTTTTCAGCGGCAGGGACTGAGAGACTGGTAAGGACAGAGGGAACAAAATACAGGCAAATCCTTGATGAGAACCCACTTCAGAGTGCAAAAGACCTTAGACTGGGTGCGAAGATGTACGTTCCAACAGGACCTCAAGCATACAGCCATACAGCTCAAGCATACAGCCAGAACTATAATGTGAAAGTCCTTGAGTGGCCCAGCCAAAGCACAGATTTGAATTCCATTGAAAATCTGTGGAAAGACTTGAAGATTGCTGGTCACCGCAACTCCCCATCTAACTTAACAGAGCTTGAGAAAATCTGCCACGAAGAATTAAACTGTAATTGCCACCAAAGGTGCTTCTACACAGTATTGACTCAGGGGTGTGAATACTTATTAGATATCTGTACTTCATTTGCCATAAATTTGCTAAAATGTCTAAAAACATGTTTATATAGATTTTAGATTTTGAACCTTTATTTAAGTAGGCAAGTCTGTTTAGAACAAATTCTGGCTTTGCACTTTGTAATTATGGGGTATTGTGATTTGCATTTTTAATTCCGGCTGTAACACAAAATGTGGGAGAAGTCAAGAGGTATGAATACTATCTGAAGGCACTGGATATAGTGATGTAATCATTTAAAGTCTGAAATGTGGAGTGTACAGTAATAGTGGACATTAGTGCCAGTAAAACATCTTCCAACCTCACTCTGGAAACATTGTGAGGCAGCCTCTATCCTTTACTGTGCACTGTTCCCATCCACTTTGCTACACATGGCTCCCCTGACTGTCAGAGAGTGTGACACAGACAGTCCTGCAGGTCATCTCTGCTGCCTGTCAGAGGGAGAAGCTGAGGCTGAATGAACAGAGCTGCTGCCTGCCACTGAGCCATGTCAAACCAACACAGCTCAAGCCCAGTCAGCTCTTCAGACCGGCCAGTGACACTGATAGTACGAGGTAACACTCCCATTCCTCATTTACACACACCAGCTGTCAGAGCTGATTACACACATGAACGCACACACAAAAACACACGAAAGCACAGACGAACAGACCCACCAACACACAGTCAGGGATGAGGTTTTGCTCTATTCCTCTGACCGCACTCAACTCTGCTGTCCACTCCAATCAGCAGAGAGGAGCAGAGGTCTCCATGCAGGCAGCACAGGTGGCAGACAGAGGAGAGGAAAGGAGAGAGGAGAAGACACCTGGGGATCTAACACAATGGCTGTGACCAAAATGGCACCCTGTGCCTTTCAGAGTGCACTACGTTTGAACAGGGCTCATAGGCCTCTGGTCCAAAGTATTGCACGATAGGCTGCCATTTGCGACACATTCAAAACAACACCCATGCCTGTTCATCCCACTGACCAATCACTCATTGTGTATGCACAGACTACCAGGCAACGGTACCGCGTTGACCAATAGCACGATATCAGCACGACTCCAGTCAAATCAAATAATAATACCACAATGAGCGTAGCCTTGATGTAGTCAGCGTGTAACCTCCGTTAACCTGCTCATTAGAAAGGATCAGGGTTTTATTAGCGGTAGCATCCCGGCTTCCTGTAGCTGTGAGGCTGGCTTCCGCTGGGATAAAAGCATTTTTCAAATTCCTGCTAATCAGGGTGTAAAAGCGTTCCCGCAGATAGAACTGGTTTTGCTTCACTTGCTAAAGCGGGCACAGCTAGGCAGACTGACTGAGCCCACACAAAGGCAACAACGGCCAAAGGTTCAGATAATTGGAAAGTTTGAACTCTGTATCAAACCTGATAATGAGGGGAAAGACATACTTGTATGAAGCCCTGTTAAAGTCCCAATTTGCAATCTAATTTAAGCCAGAACCCATCAAGGAGAGAGCCCTGCACTTTTTTAGGACTTTATCAAGCAGTGGTAAATGCAATTTAATTTCTCATTGTAAATGTAATAGCTCGTCTCAGACAAGGGAAATACAACCAACAGGAGTGTGTAGCAGATTGCTGACATCAATTTGAATAGTTCAGTTGGCTCTCTCAGTGCCAGATAGATAGACAGAGGGAGGTGTGGGGGCTGGCTTGTGTTCAGAGCCTTGACAAAAATGGCAGTCAGTCTGGGATGTGTTGGAGATCGGAGATAAAACTATGTAAGCGCACCCAGCTGGTGTCCATCATCACCTTCTCAACGACCAGGCAGGCAGCACAGAAACCCAGAGAAACCAGCTCTCAATTCATCACAGACAGCGGCTCCCAAATGCCCCTGGTCCATAGTAGTGCACTATGTAGGGAACAGAGTACCCTTGTTTCATGAGGATCACCCAGATGAGAGGGCTAGAGGAACTATCAGGGAGACAATGGCAACATGCTTAAGATACAGTATACTACCGTCACCAGACCAGCCTGGCATCTACTGCTCTTCAACTATTTCAACATCCTGCATGGCTTTATTCATTGGTAAGCCCATATAATACCTTACTTAGTATACAGACTGCTATCGTCTTACTATGGTGCAGTGGTGGTGTTCACAGTTTATTATACAGCAGAGTGAAATCGTATTCATTCTAACGACTTCTTCTGCATCGTTCAGTAACATCACGTTCCCACCTCTGCTAAGCAGCGCAGTCCCTAACTTAGGCTTAGTCTGACCTTTCCTCTATAACAGATCAATATTCCTTACTAATCCCAAGCACACAAAGGCCTGTCTGCCTGCCTGCTGCCTGCCATTAGGTTAGAGGACAGTCTGGCTCTATGATGAACACTGGAATATCCATGGTTAATACTAAACACTATGCAGGAATCTCATACAACTGCAGCAGCTAGCTAGCTATAGCAACCTACAACATACTGTACATCCCAAATGTCACCCTATTCCCTACATAGAGCACTACTTTTGACTAGAGCCCTATGGGTCCTGTTCTAACATAGTGCCCTATATAGGGAATAGAGTTCAATTTGAGATCCAGACAAAGCCTTCAAAGAGGGTGGGAGTGGACGGGTTGGTTAAGGACATTCTCAGATTTCCTTTTGAAAAGTGACATTACGTCTTCCTCTTTGTGCTCCAGGACCAGTGTGATCTGAAAGCCATTGAGCAGGATGACAGACATACTGCTGAGGTGTGTGTTGCCACCAGCTGGTGAAAGACTCCTTTAAAACTCCCCCGGGAGCTGTTAACCCCCCTGTTCTGTTCTCCTCTTCTCCTTCTATCAGCTCCACTGTTCTCCCCTGAACAGCAGCGACATGGCGGTGACATCACACCTCTCCTGTAGGCTGGTCCTAGTTGGACACACCCAATCATCAATCAATCGATGACTTTCCTTTCCCAGGGAACGGTTCCCTCTCCTTCAGCCCAGTCTGTGTGAGTGTGCGCGTGTGTGTGACCTTGCGTACGACCGTGTTTGCGTGTGTGTGTTACTGCTGCAGCATATCAGGGAAGTCCTACCTCTGAGAATATCTTTAACATCACATTACCAGTGTAGCTTTCTTTCAATAAGGACAAGCCAATGCCTCGTGTCTGTGTGTTTATGCATCAACTTCTGCAATTAAATAATGTCTCTATGTGAGTATTTCTCTAAAATTAGTTTAAGTTTGCTCTACTTTCCCCTATGATTCAGATAACTGAACGGAGGAGGGGGGCGGCCCTGGCAAGCCAAGGAAACATGGTGTGAGCTGACTTCTAGATGTGCCATGCACTGTGAGTTTGTGCCCTGCAGGCAGGCAGCGACAGAGGGAGGAGGGGATCTACAGTGTGTTATTAGGGAAACAGTGCAGTGTTGGGCCTGAGCTCCACACTGCTCCCTACATGAGGCCACAACTCTGGAACATCCCTCAACATGCTGATGCTGCGAAAAGGTCAAGCATATTCAACTATGTATTAGGCTGCTGATAAATAATACAATTATTGACTTAGTGATTTTGTTTTCTCTGGTAGTAATAATAACATGAATGATCTGATGTGTCCAAAACCAGCTTATGGTTTACAGCTTCAAGGGAGGGAAGGAGAGAGAGACTTTTTACCAACTTAATGTACCACAGTGTGCCATCACAACAGCAAGATGTGTGACCTGTTGCCACAAGAAAAGGCCAACCAGTGAAGAACAAACACCATTGTAAATACAACCCATATTTATGTTTATTTATTTCCCCTTTTGTACTTTAACTATTTGCACATCATTACAACACTGTATATAGACATAATTACATTTGAAATGGCTTTATTCTGTTGGAACTTTTGTGAGTGTAATGTTTGTAAGGTTTTTTATTGTTTATTTCACTTTTGTTTATTATCTATTTCAATTGCTTTGGCAATGTAAACATATGATTCCCATGCAAATACGGCCCCTTAAATTGAATTGAGAGAGAGAGAGAGAGACAGAGGAGAGAGACAGAAAGAGAAAGACAGAAGAGAGAGATCAATTAACTTTTTTTATTTGATAATTTCTTAAACCCCAGAGATAATTTCTTAACTTAATATTCAACACCAGAAAAAAAATGCAAGTGTTAATCTAGATGCTGTGTTGTCTCTTCAGGTTGTGTTGTGTACAACAGATGCCATAGCAACCCCATCGCAACTCACCTCCATAAACTCTGGGGAGACAATAACAGATGCCATAGCAACCCCATCGCAACTCACCTCCATAAACTCTGGGGAGATAATAACAGATGCCATAGCAACCCCATCGTAACTCACCTCCATAAACTCTGGGTAGATAACAACAGATGCCATAGCAACCCCATCGCAACTCACCTCCATAAACTCTGGGGAGATAACAACAGATGCCATAGCAACCCCATCGCAACTCACCTCCATAAACTCTGGGGAGATAATAACAGATGCCATAGCAACCCCATCGCAACTCACCTCCATAAACTCTGGGTAGACAATAACAGATGCCATAGCAACTCCATCGCAACTCACCTCCATAAACTCTGGGTAGACAATAACAGATGCCATAGCAACTCCATCGCAACTCACCTCCATAAACTCTAGGTAGACAATAACAGATGCCATAGCAACTCCATCGCAACTCACCTCCATAAACTCTGGGTAGACAATAACAGATGCCATAGCAACCCCATCGCAACTCACCTCCATAAACTCTGGGTAGACAATAACAGATGCCATAGAAACTCCATCGCAACTCACCTCCATAAACTCTGGGTAGATAATAACAGATGCCATAGCAACCCCATCGCAACTCACCTCCATAAACTCTGGGTAGACAATAACAGATGCCATAGCAACTCCATCGCAACTCACCTCCATAAACTCTGGGGAGACAATAACAGATGCCATAGCAACCCCATCGCAACTCACCTCCATAAACTCTGGGTAGACAATAACAGATGCCATAGCAACTCCATCGCAACTCACCTCCATAAACTCTGGGGAGACAATAACAGATGCCATAGCAACTCCATCGCAACTCACCTCCATAAACTCTGGGTAGACAATAACAGATGCCATAGCAACCCCATCGCAACTCACCTCCATAAACTCTGGGTAGACAATAACAGATGCCATAGCAACCCCATCGCAACTCACCTCCATAAACTCTGGGTAGACAATAACAGATGCCATAGCAACCCCATTGCAACTCACCTCCATAAACTCTGGGTAGACAATAACAGATGCCATAGCAACTCCACCGCAACTCACCTCCATAAACTGGGTAGATAATAACAGATGCCATAGCAACCCCATCGCAACTCACCTCCATAAACTCTGGGTAGATAATAACAGATGCCATAGCAACTCACCTCCATAAACTCTAGGTAGACAATAACAGATGCCATAGCAACCCCATCGCAACTCACCTCCATAAACTCTGGGGAGATAATAACAGATGCCATAGCAACCCCATCGCAACTCACCTCCATAAACTCTGGGTAGACAATAACAGATGCCATATTAACCCCATCGCAACTCACCTCCATAAACTCTGGGGAGATAATAACAGATGCCATAGCAACCCCATCGCAACTCACCTCCATAAACTCTGGGTAGACAATAACAGATGCCATAGCAACCCCATCGCAACTCACCTCCATAAACTCTAGGTAGACAATAACAGATGCCATAGCAACCCCATCGCAACTCACCTCCATAAACTCTGGGGAGACAATAACAGATGCCATAGCAACTCCATCGCAACTCACCTCCATAAACTCTGGGGAGACAATAACAGATGCCATAGCAACCCCATCGCAACTCACCTCCATAAACTCTGGGAGATAACAACAGATGCCATAGCAACTCCATCGCAACTCACCTCCATAAACTCTGTGTAGACAATAACAGATGCCATAGCAACTCCATCGCAACTCACCTCCATAAACTCTGGGTAGACAATAACAGATGCTATAGCAACTCCATCGCAACTCACCTCCATAAACTCTGGGGAGATAACAACAGATGCCATAGCAACCCCATCGCAACTCACCTCCATAAACTCTGGGTAGACAATAACAGATGCCATAGCAACTCCATCGCAACTCACCTCCATAAACTCTGGGTAGACAATAACAGATGCCATAGCAACTCCATCGCAACTCACCTCCATAAACTCTAGGTAGACAATAACAGATGCCATAGCAACCCCATCGCAACTCACCTCGATAAACTCTGGGTAGACAATAACAAATGCGGAATAAAGCAGCTTCTCAATCATTTAATCATTTTGACATTGTGTTGGTTAGACTCTCTGGTTTTCATCAAGATGACATTGTGTTGGTTAGACTCTCTGGTTTTCATCAAGATGACATTGTGTTGGATAGACTCTCTGGTTCTCATCAAGATGACATTGTGTTGGATAGACTCTCTGGTTCTCATCAAGATGACATTGTGTTGGATAGACTCTCTGGTTCTCATCAAGATGACACTGTGTTGGTTTGACTCTCTGGTTTTCATCAAGATGACATTGTGTTGGTTAGACTCTTTGGTTTTCTTCAAGATGACATTGTGTTGGTTAGAGTCCTAGTCTGTCTATCGAGAGATGGTTTAGAACAGGGTTCCCCAGCTGGCAACCCGCGGGCCGAATGCTTTTATTTGGCAACTAAAATGTTCTGAGGCACAAAATATATATATATTTTCCATGGTTGGACATAAAAGACACCAGGAAATCACCAGGAAATCAGCTCCAAGTCATTTTCATTTTGAAATCAGTTCCCAAGTATTCCCACACATAGTAGAGAGACATGATTATATACAAATGTAAACAGGGTTAGAAATGATTATGTTTAGTTTAATATTATATCTGTTTGGGCTTCTTGCGGTCAGTTTGCAGTCTAAAAATGAATAGTAATTATGTTCCGGACCCCCGACCATCCTCCAGACCATCCTCCAGACCATCCTCCAGACCATCCTCCAGACCATCCTCCAGACCATCCTCCAGACCATCCTCCAGACCATCCTCCAGACCATCCTCCAGAAACAAAACGTCCCACGGCTGAATCTAGTTGATGATCCCTGGTTTAGAAGTTATTTATTTTATTTTACCCCTTGTTCTCCCCAATATCGTGATATCCAATTGGTAGTTCCAGTCTTCTCCCATCTCTGCAACTCCCCTAGAGAGCCGTGCGTTCTCCGAAACACGACCTGCCAAGCCGCACTGCTTCTTGACACACTGCTCGCTTAACCCGGAAGCCAGTCGGAGGAAACACCGTCCAGCTGGTGCTCAAAGTCAGCTTTCAGGCTCCCAGGCTCCCAGCCTGCCACAAGGAGTCGCTAGAACGCAATGCGACAATGAAATCCCGGGCCGGCCAAACCCTTCCCTTAACCCGGACGACGCTGGGCCAATAGTGCGCCGCCTCATGGGTCTTCCGGTCACAGTCGGCTGTGACACAGCCTGGGATCGAACCCGGGTCTGTAATAACACCTCAAGCACTGCGAAGCAGTGACTTAGACCGCTGCGCCACTCAGGAGGCTGGTTTAGAAGGTTTTACCTGTTGACGGGGCTGCTGTGTTCTGTGAGGGCCACCAGCAGCTTGAGAGCGTAGACTGGGATTGGGTCTGGCTCCAACAGGAGAGATTCATACCTGTACAACATAGGAGAGACATCAGTCACACTTTATATGGATAGCTATTAGGGTAGTCCCCTACAGATAGGTTTACGGTCTAGTTAGTTCAACAGCTTGTTGATCGGTGTATAGATGTTTTTACTAACTATCGAGAAATACTCTGCAGAGCACTGACCACCACATATGGGGACTGGCTTAAATATTGAATTCAATAAATCTAAATTACTAATGAAAAAAACATAAATAAATTCAATAAATCTAAAATGTTTATTTGAAATGTTTATTTCTACACTAGGGAACTGGCAAAATAAAGTTAACAAAACAAGAAGGTTTACTACTTTGACTCCACTCCACACACCCAGGCCCAGATGAACAGTGAAGCTGGACTGGCTCTCAGTTTCTGGTCATTAATTAATCCATGTCATCAGAACTTTTAAATAAACTAAAGTTAAGAAGTCTGCAGAAGCAGCTGAAGGGAGTTAGAGGGTAGGCACAAAGGGAGAGGGTAGAGGAGAGTAGAGAGAAGAGAAGGTAGAGGAGTAGAGAGAGAGGGTAGAGGAGAGTAGAGAGAGAGAGGAGAGAGGGTAGAGGAGAGTAGAGAGAGGAGAGAAGGTAGAGGAGTAGAGAGAGAGGGTAGAGGAGAGTAGAGAGAGAGGAGAGAGGGTAGAGGAGAGTAGAGAGAGAGAGGAGAGGAGAGAAGGTAGAGGGGAGTAGAGAGAGGAGAGAAGGTAGAGGAGTAGAGAGAGAGGGTAGAGGAGAGTAGAGAGAGAGAGGAGAGAGGGTAGAGGAGAGTAGAGAGAGAGAGGTGAGAGGGTAGAGGAGAGTAGAGAGAGAGAGGTGAGAGGGTAGAGGAGAGTAGAGAGAGAGAGGGGAGAGAAGGTAGAGGGGAGTAGAGAGAGAGGGTAGAGGAGAGGGAGAGCAGAGAGAGAGAGGGGTAAAGGAGAGCAGAGAGAGAGGAGAGAGGGTAGAGGAGAGTAGAGAGAGAGAGGAGAGAGGGTAGAGGAGAGTAGAGAGAGAGAGGAGAGAGGGTAGAGGAGAGTAGAGGGGTAGAGGAGAGTAGAGGTAGAGGAGAGTAGAGAGAGAGGGTAGAAGAGAGGAGAGCAGAGAGAGAGAGATGGTAGAGGAGAGGAGAGCAGAGAGAGAGAGAGTAGAGGAGAGGAGAGCAGAGAGAGAGGGGTAAAGGAGAGCAGAGAGAGAGAGAGCGGAGAGAGAGGGTTCAGGAGAGCAGAGAGAGGGGGGGGTGAGGAGAGATGAAAGAAAGTGTAGCGGAGATAAGAGAGAGGGGAGAGGATAGGGGAGAGTGGAGAGAGAGAGCAGGGAGAGAGGGTAGGGGAGATAAGAGGGGGGAGGAGAGAGGGAAAATGTAGAGAAGAGCAGAGTGATAGAGAGGGTAGAGGAGAGAGAGATAAAGAGATGCAGGAGAGAGCATACTCACTGTGGAAGAAGGGCTTCTGTAATGAGAGTCAATAGTCTGCCAGTTGAAGAGTTGCACTCTCTCTCTCTCCTCTCTCCCTCTTCCATGGCCTCTTGGCTCAGCAGCAGCAGTGTGATCTCTGACAGAACACGCAAGCTGACGATACGCCACTCCACTACAACACAAAACAGAGCATGTAACACACACACACACACACACACAGCATTATTGATCCACGCAGACCCTCTGCAGTGAGAGAGCTGATAGTTACCTTACATACAAATCAAAACATTTACTACAATACCAAGCACATGCAAATGTGGTTAACCTTAGACCAAGGGCCTTGCTGTGTGCCATGCTAGATAGGGAACATTGCAGAATGGGCACGTTCCAGACTGCCTATCTATGTACTTAGATGTTAAGCATGGAGAGCACATGACCCAGCTGTTTCCTTACCATTTTTACTGAAGGCAAGAGAAGTCAGTGGAGGAAGAATGCAATCAACAACCTTGAAGAGATAAAATAGATTTTTTTATACATAAAATAAATGACAAATAAACATAAAATAAACAACAAACATAAAACAACAAATAAATAAAACAAACATCAAATAAACAACACATAAACCTAATATAAGACAGCATTTCCAATTGACTCCTGTTATACATCACCAACAAGTCATTTATTCATCACAAGCAAATGTATAAATGATGTCTTTTCTTTTAAACATGTCGTCTAATAAAGCGAGGAGCAATGAAATGAGCACTTGTGTGAGCACTCCCAATCTCTATGTGAATATGATGTTGCTCCTGTCCTTCCATCATAAACACCTGATGTGAGCGCTTTTTATTGTAACAATTGGATCCGTCCCTATTATGATGAGGACGATTTCCATAGAAACAACAGTAAACTCTCTGTTCTGTTCTAGTCTATTATGATGAGGACGATTTCCATAGAAACAACAGTAAACGCTCTGTTCTGTTCTCGTCTATTATGATGAGGACGAATTCCATAGAAACAACAGTAAACGCTCTGTTCTTGTAGTCTATTATGATGAGGACGATTTCCATAGAAACAACTGTAAACACTCTGTTCTGTTCTAGTCTATTATGATGAGGACGATTTCCATAGAAACAACAGTAAACGCTCTGTTCTGTTCTAGTCTATTATGATGAGGACGATTTCCATAGAAACAACAGTAAACACTCTGTTCTGTTCTCGTCTATTATGATGAGGGACGAATTCCATAGAAACAACAGTAAACGCTCTGTTCTTGTAGTCTATTATGATGAGGACGATTTCCATAGAAACAACTGTAAACACTCTGTTCTGTTCTAGTCTATTATGATGAGGACGATTTCCATAGAAACAACAGTAAACGCTCTGTTCTGTTCTAGTCTATTATGATGAGGACGATTTCCATAGAAGCAACAGTAAACGCTCTGTTCTGTTCTAGTCTATTATGATGATGACGATTTCCATAGAAACAACAGTAAACGCTCTGTTCTGTTCTAGTCTATTATGATGAGGACGATTTCCATAGAAACAACAGTAAACGCTCTGTTCTGTTCTATTATGATGAGGACGATTTCCATAGAAACAACAGTAAACGCTCTGTTCTGTTCTAGTCTATCATGATGAGGACGAATTCCATAGAAACAACAGTAAACACTCTGTTCTGTTCTCGTCTATTATGATGAGGACGAATTCCATAGAAACAACAGTAAACGCTCTGTTCTTGTAGTCTATTATGATGAGGACGATTTCCATAGAAACAACTGTAAACACTCTGTTCTGTTCTAGTCTATTATGATGAGGACGATTTCCATAGAAACAACAGTAAACGCTCTGTTCTGTTCTAGTCTATTATGATGAGGACGATTTCCATAGAAACAACAGTAAACACTCTGTTCTGTTCTAGTCTATTATGATGAGGACGAATTCCATAGAAACAACAGTAAACACTCTGTTCTTGTAGTCTATTATGATGAGGACGATTTCCATAGAAACAACTGTAAACACTCTGTTCTGTTCTAGTCTATTATGATGAGGACGATTTCCATAGAAACAACAGTAAACGCTCTGTTCTGTTCTAGTCTATTATGATGAGGACGATTTCCATAGAAACAACAGTAAACGCTCTGTTCTGTTCTAGTCTATTATGATGATGACGATTTCCATAGAAACAACAGTAAACGCTCTGTTCTGTTCTAGTCTATTATGATGAGGACGATTTCCATAGAAACAACAGTAAACGCTCTGTTCTGTTCTAGTCTATTATGATGAGGGACGATTTCCATAGAAACAACAGTAAACGCTCTGTTCTGTTCTAGTCTATTATGATGAGGACGATTTCCATAGAAACAACAGTAAACGCTCTGTTCTGTTCTAGTCTATTATGATGAGGACGATTTCCATAGAAACAACAGTAAACGCTCTGTTCTGTTCTAGTCTATTATGATGAGGACGATTTCCATAGAAACAACAGTAAACGCTCTGTTCTGTTCTAGTCTATTATGATGAGGACGATTTCCATAGAAACAACAGTAAAAGCTCTGTTCTGTTCTAGTCTATTATGATGAGGACGATTTCCATAGAAACAACAGTAAACGCTCAACGAGGATGTAATCGAAACAGGAGACAACATTAGAATAAGAAGCCTGAGGTGGGTATAAAGAATGTACTGTGTCTCGATGCATGTGTCCCAAATGGCAGCCTAATTCCCTATATAGTGCACTACCCTCGACCAGAGCTCTATGCGCCCTGGACAAAAGCAGTGCACTACTGTATAAGGGGATTGGGGTGCCATTTGGGATGGATCCATTGAGCACCTTTGTTGTTTATTAGAATATATCCATCAAAAGAGACTGTTGTGCTCTGCTGTCTCCTACTTCCCATTATATTCAGCACATATTCTCCCTCCACCGTGCAAAGTGTTTTTAACTGTCTGTCTGACTCAGAAGAGGCTTTTCTATCAGGCAACAGCCAGTCAAGAGTATAAATAGATAGAACTAAAAACAGATGACGAGATCCGATATTGCTGTGTTTCACCTCTGCAGAGAGCTTGTTCCAACAATTTACTTAACCTTTATTTAACTAGGCAAGTCAGTAAAGAACAAATTCTTATTTACAATGACTCCCTACGCCGGCCAAACCCCCACGACGCTGGGACAATTGTGCGCCGCCCTATGGGACTCCAAATTTCAGCCGGATGTGATACAGCCTGGATTCGAACCAGGGACCGTAGTGACGCCTCTTGCACTGAGATGCAGTGCCTTAGACCACTGCGCCACTCGGGAACAAAAGGAAACATTAAACGGTGTGTGTACTCATGCATGTGTGTGTGTGTGTTCTGCTCCCTTCCCAAAACCCCACCGCTGACAGACAACGCTCAGCGGAATCTAATGACGAGTGTCAGACATGTAATTCAAGTTTCTCCTCATGTTACTCAGTATGAGAGGAGCTGCTCTTCTTCACAGGACCATCAAGCCTCTTCAACTCATTACTTCCTGCCAGCGTCCCAAATGGCACCCTATCCCCTTTATAGTGCACTACTTTTGACCATGACCAATAGTATATTGGGAATAGTGCTCCATTTAGGACTCAGCCCGTGCCCGGCCCAGCTCCTTCCTGTAGGTCAATATTCATTCCACAGTCTCCTCAGACCAGACCAAGGCCCAGCTGCACTCTGCTGGAGCTCCTCTGAGACAGCACAACTGATGGTCTGCTGGCCTGACAGTCTCTCTCCAACCCCATACATGACTCCTCCAAGTCAACACCCCATGCCAGGGCCCTGTGTTGGGGAGGGAAGTACAGGGCTGGTAGACAACCCCTAACAACTAGTCCTTAGCCCCTCAACACTTATGTAGATCTGAGTGGACATCTGAGTGGATTAGGGGTCAAGGGTTGTTTCTGGACGAGGCCAGTGTTGCTGCAGGCTGTAGTGCCTAGGGCTTAGGGGTCAAGGGTTGTTTCTGGACGAGGCCAGTGTTGCTGCAGGCTGTAGTGCCTAGGGCTTAGGGAGCCGCTGTTACTGCAGGCTTCTTGCAGACCACAGGGCCAGACTCACAGTACAGTGATGGAGGCGTTAATAAAACCTAGAGGGTGAAAAGAGACTGTTGTGCTAGGGGGTTAGGTCGAGTGGTTAGGAGATAGGGGCTAAGAGGTTAGGGACTAGGGGCTAAGGGGTTAGGAGCGAAGGAGTTGGGGGATAGGGGCTAAGAGGTTAGGGACTAGGGGCTAAGGGGTTAGGAGAGAAGGAGTTGGGGGATAGGGGCTAAGAGGCTAGTGGCTAAGAGGTTAGGGGCTAAGAGGTTAGGGACTAGGGGCTAAGGGGTTAGGAGCGAAGGAGTTAGGGGATAGGGGCTAAGAGGCTAGTGGCTAAGAGGCTAGTGGCTAAGAGGTTAGGGGCTAAAAGGTTAGGGGCTAAGGGGTTGGGGCTAAGGGGCCAGGGGGTTAGGGGCTAAGGGGTTAGGGACTAGGGGCTAAGAGGTTAGGTGCTAAGGGTTTGGGGCTAAGGGGCTAAGGGGTTAGGGGCTAAGAGGTTAGGGGCTAAGGGTTTGGGGCTAAGGGGTTATGAGCTAAGAGGTTAGGGACTAGGGTCTAAGGGGTTAGGGGCTAAGGGGTTAGAGGCTAAGAGGTTAGGTGCTAAGGGTTTGGGGCTAAGGGGCCAGGGGGTTAGGGGCTAAGGGGTAGGGACTAGGGGCTAAGAGGTTAGGTGCTAAGGGTTTGGGGCTAAGGGGCCAGGGGTTTAGGCGCTAAGGGACTAGGGGCTAAGGGTTTGGGGCTAAGGGGCCAGGGGTTTAGGCGCTAAGGGACTAGGGGCTAAGAGGTTCGGTGCTAAGGGTTTGAGGCTAAGGGGCCAGGGGTTTAGGGGCTAAGGGGTTAGGGACTAGGGGCTAAGAGGTTCGGTGCTAAGGGTTTGGGGCTAAGGGGCCAGGGGTTAGGGGCTAAGGGGTTAGGGACTAGGGGCTAAGAGGTTCGGTGCTAAGGGTTTGAGGCTAAGGGGCCAGGGGTTTAGGGGCTAAGGGGTTAGGGACTAGGGGCTAAGAGGTTCGGTGCTAAGGGTTTGGGGCTAAGGGGCCAGGGGGTTAGGGGCTAAGGGGTTAGGGACTAGGGGCTAAGAGGTTCAGTGCTAAGGGTTTGAGGCTAAGGGGCCAGGGACTAGGGGTCTAAGGGGTAGGGGCTAAGAGGTTAGGAACTAGGGGTTAGGGGCTAAGGGGCCAGGGACTAGGAAGGGACTAGGGGCTAGGACCTAGGGGTTAGGGACTAGGGGCTAGGGGATAAGAAGTTAGAGACTAGGACCCTACTCACAGGACAGTGATGGGGCGTCAGCAGGGCTGGGTGCTGGGTGATGGCCTCCACAGCTGACAGAGTGTTCCTGATCAGCTCCTCTGAACCTGCTTGTCCTGGGAATCAAGCAGCAGGTTACACCTACAGTCTGGGCTTTATGGGCCAGTTGTCCAGATGAAACCTGTATTACTAATAACCAGTGATAAAGCAAACTGACATTCACTCACCTATTGCACTGCCCAAACTGGTCTCACTGGCATCAATAGATGTTATGTGACTCTGGAAGAACATCAGAAATAAGGGGTGCAGAAGGCCATGGGACAATACCACTACACATTACTGTCTCAATGACTTACCAGCAGTGCTCCAAATTTGAAGAGAAACTCCTCAGTCACAACCTGTGGCCTGAATATCTAAAAGAGAGAGAGAGAGAGAGAGAGAGAGAGAGAGATAGAGAGAGAGAGACACACACAGAGCAAAATAAAATGAGATAGATATTACACTGTGCTACAGTAAGTTCTGTCTCTCTCTCTCTGACCTCAGCCTCTCAGTCTCTCCTCTCTAACTCTTAATTCCCTGCCAACTTTCTCTGCTCCTGTAAGCAGAGGCTTCGTAAAGCCCCACTGAGCTGTCAGCCCACAGTAGAGCATCGTTTTCTCTTTCTCACCAGGTCCAGCAGTACACACACACACGCACACGCACACACACACACGCACGCACACGCACACACAGGGAGAGAGTGCATCCACTAAAACAAACACTCCAAACAACATTAAAGGACTGCTCCACACATGTATTGATAAAGAGCTGCAGGGCAGACGTGGCCTGTAGTAAAGTGTATGACACATAGATGCAAACCAAAGCATCAGTCCCGACTTACATCAGAGCCCAGCTACAGTTAGTTTTAATACCATCAGTAAGACCAGACTCACATCAGAGCCCAGCTACAGTTAGTTAATACCATCAGTAAGACCAGACTCACATCAGAGCCCAGCTACAGTTAGTTAATACCATCAGTAAGACCAGACTCACATCAGAGCCCAGCTACAGTTAGTTTTAATACCATCAGTAAGACCAGACTCACATCAGAGCCCAGCTACAGTTAGTTAATACCATCAGTAAGACCAGACTCACATCAGAGCCCAGCTACAGTTAGTTAATACCACCAGTAAGACCAGACTCACATCAGAGCCCAGCTACAGTTAGTTTTAATACCATCAGTAAGACCAGACTCACATCAGAGCCCAGCTACAGTTAGTTAATACCACCAGTAAGACCAGACTCACATCAGAGCCCAGCTACAGTTAGTTTTAATACCATCAGTAAGACCAGACTCACATCAGAGCCCAGCTACAGTTAGTTTTAATACCATCAGTAAGACCAGACTCACATCAGAGCCCAGCTACAGTTAGTTAATACCATCAGTAAGACCAGACTCACATCAGAGCCCAGCTACAGTTAGTTTTAATACCATCAGTAAGACCAGACTCACATCAGAGCCCAGCTACAGTTAGTTTTAATACCATCAGTAAGACCAGACTCACATCAGAGCCCAGCTACAGTTAGTTAATACCACCAGTAAGACCAGACTCCATCAGAGCCCAGCTACAGTTAGTTAATACCATCAGTAAGACCAGACTCACATCAGAGCCCAGCTACAGTTAGTTAATACCACCAGTAAGACCAGACTCACATCAGAGCCCAGCTACAGTTAGTTAATACCATCAGTAAGACCAGACTCACATCAGAGCCCAGCTACAGTTAGTTTTAATACCATCAGTAAGACCAGACTCACATCAGAGCCCAGCTACAGTTAGTTTTAATACCATCAGTAAGACCAGACTCACATCAGAGCCCAGCTACAGCTAGTTAATACCACCAGTAAGACCAGACTCACATCAGAGCCCAGCTACAGTTAGTTAATACCATCAGTAAGACCAGACTCACATCAGAGCCCAGCTACAGTTAGTTAATACCACCAGTAAGACCAGACTCACATCAGAGCCCAGCTACAGTTAGTTAATACCATCAGTAAGACCAGACTCACATCAGAGCCCAGCTACAGTTAGTTTTAATACCATCAGTAAGACCAGACTCACATCAGAGCCCAGCTACAGTTAGTTAATACCATCAGTAAGACCAGACTCACATCAGAGCCCAGCTACAGTTAGTTTTAATACCATCAGTAAGACCAGACTCACATCAGAGCCCAGCTACAGTTAGTTTTAATACCATCAGTAAGACCAGACTCACATCAGAGCCCAGCTACAGTTAGTTAATACCATCAGTAAGACCAGACTCACATCAGAGCCCAGCTACAGTTAGTTTTAATACCATCAGTAAGACCAGACTCACATCAGAGCCCAGCTACAGTTAGTTAATACCATCAGTAAGACCAGACTCACATCAGAGCCCCTACAGTTAGTTAATACCACCAGTAAGACCAGACTCACATCAGAGCCCAGCTACAGTTAGTTTTAATACCATCAGTAAGACCAGACTCACATCAGAGCCCAGCTACAGTTAGTTTTAATACCATCAGTAAGACCAGACTCACATCAGAGCCCAGCTACAGTTAGTTTTAATACCATCAGTAAGACCAGACTCACATCAGAGCCCAGCTACAGCTAGTTAATACCACCAGTAAGACCAGACTCACATCAGAGCCCAGCTACAGTTAGTTAATACCATCAGTAAGACCAGACTCACATCAGAGCCCAGCTACAGTTAGTTAATACCACCAGTAAGACCAGACTCACATCAGAGCCCAGCTACAGTTAGTTAATACCATCAGTAAGACCAGACTCACATCAGAGCCCAGCTACAGTTAGTTTTAATACCATCAGTAAGACCAGACTCACATCAGAGCCCAGCTACAGTTAGTTAATACCACCAGTAAGACCAGACTCACATCAGAGCCCAGCTACAGTTAGTTTTAATACCACCAGTAAGACCAGACTCACATCAGAGCCCAGCTACAGTTAGTTAATACCATCAGTAAGACCAGACTCACATCAGAGCCCAGCTACATTTAGTTAATACCATCAGTAAGACCAGACTCACATCAGAGCCCAGCTACAGTTAGTTTTAATACCATCAGTAAGACCAGACTCACATCAGAGCCCAGCTACAGTTAGTTTTAATACCATCAGTAAGACCAGACTCACATCAGAGCCCAGCTACAGTTAGTTTTAATACCATCAGTAAGACCAGACTCACATCAGAGCCCAGCTACAGCTAGTTAATACCACCAGTAAGACCAGACTCACATCAGAGCCCAGCTACAGTTAGTTAATACCATCAGTAAGACCAGACTCACATCAGAGCCCAGCTACAGTTAGTTAATACCACCAGTAAGACCAGACTCACATCAGAGCCCAGCTACAGTTAGTTAATACCATCAGTAAGACCAGACTCACATCAGAGCCCAGCTACAGTTAGTTTTAATACCATCAGTAAGACCAGACTCACATCAGAGCCCAGCTACAGTTAGTTAATACCACCAGTAAGACCAGACTCACATCAGAGCCCAGCTACAGTTAGTTTTAATACCATCAGTAAGACCAGACTCACATCAGAGCCCAGCTACAGTTAGTTTTAATACCATCAGTAAGACCAGACTCACATCAGAGCCCAGCTACAGTTAGTTTTAATACCATCAGTAAGACCAGACTCACATCAGAGCCCAGCTACAGTTAGTTTTAATACCATCAGTAAGACCAGACTCACATCAGAGCCCAGCTACAGTTAGTTAATACCACCAGTAAGACCAGACTCACATCAGAGCCCAGCTACAGTTAGTTAATACCACCAGTAAGACCAGACTCACATCAGAGCCCAGCTACAGTTAGTTAATACCATCAGTAAGACCAGACTCACATCAGAGCCCAGCTACAGTTAATACCATCAGTAAGACCAGACTCACATCAGAGCCCAGCTACAGTTAGTTAATACCATCAGTAAGACCAGACTTACATCAGAGCCCAGCTACAGTTAGTTAATACCATCAGTAAGACCAGACTCACATCAGAGCCCAGCTACAGTTAGTTAATACCATCAGTAAGACCAGACTCACATCAGAGCCCAGCTACAGTTAGTTTTAATACCATCAGTAAGACCAGACTCACATCAGAGCCCAGCTACAGTTAGTTTTAATACCATCAGTAAGACCAGACTCACATCAGATCCCAGCTACAGTTAGTTTTAATACCATCAGTAAGACCAGACTCACATCAGAGCCCAGCTACAGTTAGTTTTAATACCATCAGTAAGACCAGACTCACATCAGAGCCCAGCTACAGAGTAAGACCAGACTCACATCAGAGCCCAGCTACAGTTAGTTAATACCCAGTAAGACCAGACTCACATCAGAGCCCAGCTACAGTTAGTTAATACCATCAGTAAGACCAGACTCACATCAGAGCCCAGCTACAGTTAGTTAATACCATCAGTAAGACCAGACTAACATCAGAGCCCAGCTACAGTTAGTTTTAATACCATCAGTAAGACCAGACTCACATCAGAGCCCAGCTACAGTTAGTTAATACCATCAGTAAGACCAGACTCACATCAGAGCCCAGCTACAGTTAGTTTTAATACCATCAGTAAGACCAGACTCACATCAGAGCCCAGCTACAGTTAGTTAATACCATCAGTAAGACCAGACTCACATCAGAGCCCAGCTACAGTTAGTTTTAATACCATCAGTAAGACCAGACTCACATCAGAGCCCAGCTACAGTTAGTTAATACCATCAGTAAGACCAGACTCACATCAGAGCCCAGCTACAGTTAGTTTTAATACCATCAGTAAGACCAGACTCACATCAGAGCCCAGCTACAGTTAGTTAATACCATCAGTAAGACCAGACTCACATCAGAGCCCAGCTACAGTTAGTTAATACCATCAGTAAGACCAGACTCACATCAGAGCCCAGCTACAGTTAGTTTTAATACCATCAGTAAGACCAGACTCACATCAGAGCCCAGCTACAGTTAGTTAATACCATCAGTAAGACCAGACTCACATCAGAGCCCAGCTACAGTTAGTTAATACCATCAGTAAGACCAGACTCACATCAGAGCCCAGCTACAGTTAGTTAATACCATCAGTAAGACCAGACTCACATCAGAGCCCAGCTACAGTTAGTTAATACCATCAGTAAGACCAGACTCACATCAGAGCCCAGCTACAGTTAGTTTTAATACCATCAGTAAGACCAGACTCACATCAGAGCCCAGCTACAGTTAGTTAATACCATCAGTAAGACCAGACTCACATCAGAGCCCAGCTACAGTTAGTTTTAATACCATCAGTAAGACCAGACTCACATCAGAGCCCAGCTACAGTTAGTTAATACCATCAGTAAGACCAGACTCACATCAGAGCCCAGCCAGTTAGTTAATACCATCAGTAAGACCAGACTCACATCAGAGCCCAGCTACAGTTAGTTAATACCATCAGTAAGACCAGACTCACATCAGAGCCCAGCTACAGTTAGTTAATACCATCAGTAAGACCAGACTCACATCAGAGCCCAGCTACAGTTAGTTTTAATACCATCAGTAAGACCAGACTCACATCAGAGCCCAGCTACAGTTAGTTAATACCATCAGTAAGACCAGACTCACATCAGAGCCCAGCTACAGTTAGTTTTAATACCATCAGTAAGACCAGACTCACATCAGAGCCCAGCTACAGTTAGTTTTAATACCATCATGTTCCAGACTCACATCAGAGCCCAGCTATTAGGGACAGCTATCTGTCACATCACAGATTAATACCATCAGTAAGACCAGACTACATCAGAGCCCAGCTAAGTTAGCTTTAATACCATCAGTAAGACCAGACTCACATCAGAGCCCAGTCTACAGTTTTAATACCATCAGTGACAGTTGTTACTTTTAATACCATCAGTAAGACCAGACTCACATCAGAGCCCAGTACCATCAGTAAGACCAGTTAGTTTTAATACCATCAGTAAGACCAGACTCACATCAGAGCCCAGCTACAGTTAGTTTTAATACCATCAGTTTCATCCAAGAGCCAGTTAATACCATCAGTAAGACTCTCAGAGCCCAGCTACAGTTAGTCATATTAATCATCTGCTCACATCAGAGCCAGCTACAGTTAGTTTTAATACCATCAGTAAGACCAGACTCATCAGAGCAGCTGACAGTTAGTTAATACCATCTGTCAGTTAGTTAATACCATCAGTAAGACCAGACTCACATCAGAGCCCAGCTACAGTTAGTTAATACCATCAGTAAGACCAGTAATCAGACCAGAAAAGATGATTCAGTTTAGCCATCAATATAAACTTAAATAGTGCCCAGCTACAGTTTTAATACCATCAGTAAGACCAGACTCACATCAGAGCCCAGTAACAGTTAGTTAATACCATCAGTAAGACCAGACTCACATTGACAGTTAGTTAATAGAGTATCAGTAAGACCAGACTCACATAGTTAGTTAATACCATCAGTAAGACCAGACTCACATCAGAGCCCAGCTACAGTTAGTTAATACCCTCTCAGTAAGACCAGACTCACATCAGAGCCCAGCTACAGTTAGTTTTAATACCATCAGTAAGACCAGACTCACATCAGAGCCCACAGTTTTAATACCATCAGTAAGACCAGACTCACATCAGAGCCCAGCTACAGTTAGTTTTAATACCATCAGTAAGACCAGACTCACATCAGAGCCCAGCCACAGTTAGTTTTAATACCATCAGTAAGACCAGACTCACATCAGAGCCCAGCTACAGTTAGTTAATACCACCAGTAAGACCATCAGAGCCCAGCTACAGTTAGTTAATACCACCAGTAAGACCAGACTCACATCAGAGCCCAGCTACAGTTAGTTAATACCATCAGTAAGACCAGACTCACATCAGAGCCCAGCTACAGTTAGTTAATACCATCAGTAAGACCAGACTCACATCAGAGCCCAGCTACAGTTAGTTAATACCATCAGTAAGACCAGACTCACATCAGAGCCCAGCTACAGTTAGTTAATACCATCAGTAAGACCAGACTCACATCAGAGCCCAGCTACAGTTAGTTTACCATCAGTTAATCAGACCAGCTCAGTTAGTTTTAATACCATCAGTAAGACCAGACTCACATTGGCCCAGCTACAGTTAGTTAATACCATCAGTAAGACCAGAAGGGTTTCAGAAATGTATCAATAAGCATCAGTTAAAGCCTCTAGGCAGCTACAGTTAGTTTTAATACCATCAGTAAGACCAGTTCAACATCAGCCCAGCTCACATCAGAGGAGTTAGTTAATACCATCAGTAAGACCAGACTACATCAGAGCCCAGCTACAGTTAGTTAATACCATCAGTCAAGACATCAGAGCCCAGCTCAGTTAGTTAATACATCAGTAAGACCAGACTCACATCAGAGCCCAGCTACAGTTAGTTAATACCATCAGTAAGACCTGTACATCAGATCAGACTACACCATCAGACCAGGATCAGCTACAGTTAGTTAATACCATCATCAGACTATCAGAGCCCAGCTACAGTTATTTTAATACCATCAGTAAGACCAGACTCACATCAGATGCCCAGCTACAGTTAGTTTTAATACCATCAGTAAGACCAGACTTTTTCACATCAGATCCCAGTCACAGTTAGTTTTAATACCATCAGTAAGACCAGACTATCAGAGCCCAGCTACAGTTACAGTTAGTTAATACCATCAGTAAGACCAGACTCACATCAGAGCCCAGCTACAGTGCTATTTTTAATATCAATTCTCATTCTAATTAGTTAATACCATCAGTAAGACCAGACTCACATCAGAGCCCAGCTACAGTTAGTTAATACCATCAGTAAGACCAGACTCACATCAGAGCCCAGCTACAGTTAGTTTTAATACCATCAGTAAGACCAGACTCACATCAGAGCCCAGCCAGTTATTTTAATACCATCAGTTGACCAGACTCACATTGAGCCCAGCTACAGTTAGTTAATACCATCAAAAAGACTCACATGGGTGAACAGTTGTTAGTCATGGAAACTCACATCAGAGCCCAGCTACAGTTAGTTAATACCATCAGTAAGACCAGAACATCAGAGCCCAGCTACAGTTGTTTTAATACCATCAGTAAGACCAGACTCACATCAGAGCCCAGCTACAGTTAGTTAATACCATCAGTAAGACCAGACTCACATCAGAGCCCAGCTACAGTTAGTTTTAATACCATCAGTAAGACCAGACTCACATCAGAGCCCAGCTACAGTTAGTTAATACCATCAGTAAGACCAGACTCACATCAGAGCCCAGCTACAGTTAGTTTTAATACCATCAGTAAGACCAGACTCACATCAGAGCCCAGCTACAGTTAGTTAATACCATCAGTAAGACCAGACTCACATCAGAGCCCAGCTACAGTTAGTTAATACCATCAGTAAGACCAGACTCACATCAGAGCCCAGCTACAGTTAGTTAATACCATCAGTAAGACCAGACTCACATCAGAGCCCAGCTACAGTTAGTTAATACCATCAGTAAGACCAGACTCACATCAGAGCCCAGCTACAGTTAGTTTTAATACCATCAGTAAGACCAGACTCACATCAGAGCCCAGCTACAGTTAGTTTTAATACCATCAGTAAGACCAGACTCACATCAGAGCCCAGCTACAGTTAGTTTTAATACCATCATGTTCTTACACACGCATGGCAAGGACCACCGCTATTAGGGACAGCTATCTGTCACATCACAGATAAATAGCACAGTAACCCCATTTAACAGACTACTAAATGCTTTTCCTTGTGAAATGGCAGTGTGTGGGGGGTGGTCTATGAGAGTGACAAGTTGTTACTTTTCTAATGAGACGGCTCAACGCTGTGGTGGTGTTGTCTAGTCTCCATGAAGAATGGCAGGGGAAATGGAGGAGCGATATTTAATCACTGCATGGTTTCATCCAGCAGGCTGCTTGTTGACAAGCATCTCTCTCGCTAAGATTTAGTCATATTAATCATTTCTGCTCAATTGAGACAGTCATCACTAAATCCAATTTCCCCACCATGTCTATTGGCAACTGACAATAATCTGTCTGTGAGGCAGAGTGGGATGGAAATAACAACCTTTAATGCATTTTCTAGTGGTTTATGTGCCATCTCCGGGTATATTATGTATTAGTAATCATGGCTTTGGAAAAGATGATTCAGTTTAGCCTAAATATAAACTTAAATAGTGCATCAGCTGCAATTTTGATCATCTAAATCTGTTTTGCCACAGTAACATAGAAAGCACACTTTGACGTTAGATGTAGAGTAGGTGGGGTGTGAATAGTTCAACTTCTCCTTGTTAACCAGGTTTATTTGACACCCTCTCAGTGTTGCCAGCCGACAGGTATCCAAGTGAACCACAAGCATAGTGGTAAGCAACCACATTAGTTTCACCACTCCAAAGAGCTCAGATACTGTGTGTTAAAACCAAGCAACTTCAATTACGTATCAAGGTTATTGACAGCAACTGCACACAGTACTTGATGTGTGTGTGTGTGTGTGTGTGTGTGTGTGTGTGTGTGTGTGTGTGTGTGTGTGTGTGTGTGTGTGTGTGTGTGTGTGTGTGTGTGTGTGTGTGTGTGAGTGTGTGTGTGCGTGTGACTGTTCGACTGCAGCATTCTAATCCAATTAGCTGCGGCAGTGCTCAGATGAGCCGTGGTCTCTGGCACAGTTCCCTGCTCTATTCTGCCTGTGATAAAGTTGATTAAGATCTCTGTTGGTTTGGATGAGGAGAGAGACTCACAGCTCTTAAAACCCCCTGATTCATTGGCTCGAGGTGGTAGGAGTGGACACAAATGAGCAGAAGGGTTTCAGAAATGTATCAATAAGCATCAGTTGAAGCCTCTAGGCAGTGTGCTGTATGTTTTATGATGGAGAGATGCTATAAGATGTTCAAACAGCCAATTGGGAGTCATTCAATAGTGTCAGTGATCCTGACCTATCCTGATCCATTAGCTTGTGAATCCATTCTCACTGACTGAGGTTCCATCTTATTAAACAAGTGATCTCATTTCACAATCACGCACATGCATGTACCGTACTTGATCTGTACACACACACACACAGTAGGGATGGGCGATATGACTAAAATATCATATCATGGTCATTTTAAAAAATTGGACAGTATGAATGTAATTTATGGTTTCGAATAATAGAAGTTGTAAATGTGCTTTATTTGAACTTTTTTACATTTGAGTCAATTAGCAGAAGCACTTATCCAGTGTGACTTACAGTTAGTGCATTCATCTGGAGATGAAAGTGTTGGTTCAGAAGGGGTGACAGGAGTGCTATTTTGTGATTTCAATTCTCCATTCTAATTGTTTTATTCAGCATTTTCATCAATTTATGCATTTCCTGTAGTCAATTGAGATCATGTCCACACTGCCACGTACTGAGGGCTGAACAATATGGGCAAACAATCTAGGCCTTATTTTGAACCAAATGTTGTGATTTGGCTTGCAAGTTAGAGCAAAAAAGTTGGGTGAACAGTTGGAGTCATGGAAATATCATGATTATTCTAATTATAGAGCTAGAATATAATAATACAGTGTTGTTTGACGTGACAATGAATGAAAGTGCCATGGAGGAGTTATTGTGACAGGATAGGAACCAAAGTGTTGATAAGTGTTTCCTAAGGGACAATATAATCTTTGGCTACATTTAATGTTTTCTCTTAGGTCTAAACCATCACTGGTATTATCAGGAAATATAGCTAATTACGTTTGCTCTGATTCAGTACATTTATTAACTAGCTAGCCAGCTAAAGAGCGATTAGGATTAGATGCTAACACAATTTGTCAATTACAAGAAAATACAAACTAGCTGTTTGCAGATATAAGAAACACAAAATAATAGTGTAATATTAAAACACTAGTGGATTTATAATAAGAAGAAGGTGAAAACAGCGTCATTGTCATCAACATTGTTGCATGCTGCATTGACCATGCAGACTGAACACAAGTGTCCCCTGGTCGAGGAAAACAAATGCGCTCCTTAAGTGACAGGGGGCGGGGCTAGGTCTGTGTGGAAAGCTGCATGGAGAGAGAGATGACTCAAGTCAAGTAAACTATAAAAATGGATGGTACACACGGCGTATCACATTTAACAAACCAAACATTCAAATACCATTACATAAGTTAAATTATAAACCTGGCGGTTCGAGCCCTGAATGCCGATTGGCTGACAGCCATGGTATATATATATATATATATATAAAAAATGTTTTACCTTTATTTAACTAGGCAAGTCAGTTAAGAACAAATTCTTATTTACAATGACGGCCAGTGGGTTAACTGCCTTGTTCAGGGGCAGAATGACAGATTTGTACCTTGTCAGCTCAGGGATTTGAACATGAAACCTTTGGGTTTCTAGTCAATCTAACCACAGGCTACCATGTATATCAGACCGTATACCACAGCTATGACAACATGTATTTTTACTGCTCTAATTCCGTTGGTAACCAGTTGATAACAGCAATAAAGTACCCCAGGGGTTTGTGGTATATGGCCAATATACCACGGCTAAGGGCCGTACAGGCTGTAGCGATGCGTCGTGTAGAAGGACATTCCTTAGCTGTGGTATATTGGCCACAGTACACAAACCCCAGAGGGCATTACTGCTTAAGTAAAAACAAACCGCTCCGTGCATCAATAGCGGTATATGGTAGAATACAGTGTTTGTGACATACTGTAGTACAGTAGGAATGGTTACCTGAGAGGTGAGGAGGTGGAGCACCACAGTCATCATGGGTACATCTGTTTCAGCTGCTTGGCCTGAACAGTGGAGGGATGCTTCCTGCCCACTATACTGCCCAGACAGCATGTCATCTACACAGTACAGAGGACAGAGAGGTGACAGACAGCATGTCATCTACACAGTACAGAGGACAGAGGGGTGACAGACAGCATGTCATCTACACAGTACAGAGGACAGAGAGGTGACAGACAGACAGCATGTCATCTACACAGTACAGAGGACAGAGGGGTGACAGACAGCATGTCATCTACACAGTACAGAGGACAGAGGGGTGACAGACAGCATGTCATCTACACAGTACAGAGGACAGAGGGGTGACAGACAGCATGTCATCTACACAGTACAGAGGACAGAGGGGTGACAGACAGCATGTCATCTACACAGTACAGAGGACAGAGGGGTGACAGACAGACAGCATGTCATCTACACAGTACAGAGGACAGAGGGGTGACAGACAGCATGTCATCTACACAGTACAGAGGACAGAGGGGTGACAGACAGCATGTCATCTACACAGTACAGAGGACAGAGTCATCTACACAGTACAGAGGACAGAGGGGTGACAGACAGCATGTCATCTACACAGTACAGAGGACAGAGGGTGACAGACAGACAGCATGTCATCTACACAGTACAGAGGACAGAGGGGTGACAGACAGCATGTCATCTACACAGTACAGAGGACAGAGGGTGTGACAGACAGCATGTCATCTACACAGTACAGAGGACAGAGAGGTGACAGACAGCATGTCATCTACACAGTACAGAGGACAGAGAGGTGACAGACAGCATGTCATCTACACAGTAGAGGACAGAGGGGTGACAGACAGACAGCATGTCATCTACACAGTACAGAGGACAGAGGGGTGACAGACAGCATGTCATCTACACAGTACAGAGGACAGAGGGGTGACAGACAGACAGCATGTCATCTACACAGTACAGAGGACAGAGGGGTGACAGACAGCATGTCATCTACACAGTACAGAGGACAGAGAGGTGACAGACAGCATGTCATCTACACAGTAGAGGACAGAGGGGTGACAGACAGACAGCATGTCATCTACACAGTACAGAGGACAGAGGGGTGACAGACAGACAGCATGTCATCTACACAGTACAGAGGACAGAGAGGTGACAGACAGACAGCATGTCATCTACACAGTACAGAGGACAGAGGGGTGACAGACAGCATGTCATCTACACAGTACAGAGGACAGAGAGGTGACAGACAGCATGTCATCTACACAGTAGAGGACAGAGGGGTGACAGACAGACAGCATGTCATCTACACAGTACAGAGGACAGAGGGGTGACAGACAGACAGCATGTCATCTACACAGTACAGAGGACAGAGGGGTGACAGACAGACAGCATGTCATCTACACAGTACAGAGGACAGAGGGGTGACAGACAGCATGTCATCTACACAGTACAGAGGACAGAGGGGTGACAGACAGCATGTCATCTACACAGTACAGAGGACAGAGGGGTGACAGACAGCATGTCATCTACACAGTACAGAGGACAGAGGGGTGACAGACAGCATGTCATCTACACAGTACAGAGGACAGAGGGGTGACAGACAGACAGCATGTCATCTACACAGTACAGATGACAGAGAGGTGACAGACAGACAGCATGTCATCTACACAGTACAGAGGACAGAGGGGTGACAGACAGCATGTCATCTACACAGTACAGAGGACAGAGAGGTGACAGACAGCATGTCATCTACACAGTACAGAGGACAGAGGGGTGACAGACAGACAGCATGTCATCTACACAGTACAGAGGACAGATGGGTGACAGACAGCATGTCATCTACACAGTACAGAGGACAGAGGGGTGACAGACAGACAGCATGTCATCTACACAGTACAGAGGGGTGACAGACAGCATGTCATCTACACAGTACAGAGGACAGAGGGGTGACAGACAGACATGTCATCTACACAGTACAGAGGACAGAGGGGTGACAGACAGCATGTCATCTACACAGTACAGATGACAGAGGGGTGACAGACAGACAGCATGTCATCTACACAGTACAGAGGACAGAGGGGTGACAGACAGCATGTCATCTACACAGTACAGAGGACAGAGGGGTGACAGACAGACAGCATGTCATCTACACAGTACAGAGGACAGAGGGGTGACAGACAGCATGTCATCTACACAGTACAGAGGACAGAGGGTGACAGACAGCATGTCATCTACACAGTACAGATGACAGAGGGGTGACAGACAGACAGCATGTCATCTACACAGTACAGAGGACAGAGAGGTGACAGACAGACAGCATGTCATCTACACAGTACAGAGGACAGAGAGGTGACAGACAGACAGCATGTCATCTACACAGTACAGAGGACAGAGGGGTGACAGACAGCATGTCATCTACACAGTACAGAGGACAGAGAGGTGACAGACAGCATGTCATCTACACAGTACAGAGGACAGAGGGGTGACAGACAGACAGCATGTCATCTACACAGTACAGAGGACAGAGGGGTGACAGACAGACAGCATGTCATCTACACAGTACAGAGGACAGAGGGTGACAGACAGACAGCATGTCATCTACACAGTACAGAGGACAGAGGGGTGACAGACAGCATGTCATCTACACAGTACAGAGGACAGAGGTGACAGACAGCATGTCATCTACACAGTAGAGGACAGAGGGGTGACAGACAGACAGCATGTCATCTACACAGTACAGAGGACAGAGGGTGACAGACAGACAGCATGTCATCTACACAGTACAGATGACAGAGGGGTGACAGACAGCATGTCATCTACACAGTACAGAGGACAGAGAGGTGACAGACAGCATGTCATCTACACAGTAGAGGACAGAGGGGTGACAGACAGACAGCATGTCATCTACACAGTACAGAGGACAGAGAGGTGACAGACAGAGCATGTCATCTACACAGTACAGAGGGGTGACAGGCAGCATGTCATCTACATAGTACAGATGACAGAGGGGTGACAGACAGACAGAATGTCATCTACACAGTACAGAGGACAGAGGGGTGACAGACAGCATGTCATCTACACAGTACAGATGACAGAGGGGTGACAGACAGACAGCATGTCATCTACACAGTACAGAGGACAGAGAGGTGACAGACAGCATGTCATCTACACAGTAGAGGTACAGAGGGGTGACAGACAGACAGCATGTCATCTACACAGTACAGAGGACAGAGAGGTGACAGACAGAGCATGTCATCTACACAGTACAGAGGGGTGACAGGACAGCATGTCATCTACACAGTACAGATGACAGACAGACAGAATGTCATCTACACAGTACAGAGGACAGAGGGGTGACAGACAGCATGTCATCTACACAGTACAGATGACAGAGGGGTGACAGACAGACAGCATGTCATCTACACAGTACAGAGGACAGAGGGGTGACAGACAGCATGTCATTTCCACAGTACAGAGGACAGAGGGGTGACAGACAGCATGTCATCTACACAGTACAGAGGGTGACAGCCAGACAGACAGCATGT
>NW_027015525.1:0-11390 GCF_036934945.1 Oncorhynchus masou masou
CCTTGTTAGAAATTTGAGAAATGTCTTTCCTTCTTAATGCATTTGAGGCAATCAATTGTGTTCTGCCCTCACAATGTATAAGATACAAATCTTAGCAGACAGTTTACACTCTTCCAATAAATAATCAGGAGGCTTGGTCCCGTTAAGAATCTTTAGTAGACATTTTTTGTTTGTAAAACTGCAACTGTATAATGAAACAAATGGATACAAATAAGAACAGCATCTCTATCACAAGTTAGCAACAAGAAAACGAGCCTAACTAGCCAACATGACTGTGCAGAAATGATGACAATTTACATCACATGAAAGGTGCCATTAAACATATTCACACAATCTAGGTGTCCATATAGTTTAACAACTATGCTTTAGCTCTGTCACAAGAACTATCTGAACACTTAAAATAGCTAGATACATCCAAAACCCAAATAAACTAAATTCTGTCACAAAACGATAGCTAGCATGCTAACACACAATGTTAAGTGAATGGGCGATAGTTAGCACAATTAGCTTAGCATCATCGAAAATTGAAAATAAAACAAATAAAAAGCATAAATATTCTAGAAACACAATTTGAATTAGCAAAAGCATGTTCTAATAACTTGAAAGTACTTATATTTAACCAAGGCCTAGTAAGACGGAAAAATAGAGCTTGTCTGTCTGTTGTTGTCTTCCAGATTGTTCTGACAGGAAATAGCTCTGAAACGAAAGTTAGAAAATTAAAAGCTACAGTACCCAAATTTGCCAGTAGATGACAATATAGGGCAATATAATACTTTGTACAGAAGTATACTCCCGCATGGTATAATGACCTTTTATGTCACTATGTTTACGTTTGGAGGAGTAGGACGACTTCGGAAACAGGTCTGAAGAACACCTTAGATGTGCCCTGTCTCATGACTTTGTCTTCCACTTTCCTGATTTTGTTGTCACCTCTTGGTAAAGTTTTGATGACGAGTCCAACAGGCCATTCGTTTTGGTGGACTTGCGTGTCTTTTAGTAAGACGATATCTCCAACTTGCAGTTTAGGTTTGCCCACTTGCCATTTTCTGCATGTCAACAGGTATTCTTGTCTCTATCTTTTCCAGAATGTGTCTGCGAGGCTCTGAACTTGTTTACATTGCTTGCTGTAGAGATCTTTGAGGTTGAAGTCTCCTGGGGTTGCTGTTGTAGTTTCAATCTTTTGTGTCAGAAGCATTGCAGGTGTAAGAACTGCTGGCATCTCCAGATCTATGGGACTATGGGTTGAGCGTTGACTTCAGCCATGAGTGTGGTGAGGACTTCATGTGTGAGACAAGTAGAAATAACTTCCAGAAGCATGCCATGTAGAATGCGACGAGCGATTCCAATCATCCTCTCCCAAGCTCCTCCCATATGTGACGCATTTTATTTATTTATTTATCCGTTATTTGACCAGTTAAGTTGACTGAGAACACGTTCTCATTTGCATGAGGGGGATTGAAAGTCCACGTGCATCCTTGGTCTTGAAGGCAAGTACTCAATTCAAATTAATTTATATAGCCCTTCGTACATCAGCTGATATCCCAAAGTGCTGTAGTAGTCATCTGTTTTGATCTTCAGCTCTTTGCAGGCTCTGATGAAGTTTGTGCCATTATCTAAGCGTCGTTGCTTTGCAGGTCCTCCGATAGAGAAGAATCGTATGAAAGCATTGATGAAGCTTGGGGTAGACATAGACTCTATCACTTCAATGTGTACCGCTCTTGTACTCATGCAGGAGAACAGGTTCGGCCCAGCATTTTCTTTCAGCGCTGCCTCGTCTGGTCAGACGAGAGGTGATGTTCCAGGGTCCAAAGATGTTCAGTCCAGCATGATTGAACGGAAGATCAGAGGCAAGTCTGTCTTCAGGTAAGTCTGACATCTTTTGCTCTTCTAGTTTTCCTCTACGTTTTCTGCAGATCACACACATGGATTATGCTGGATACCAGTCTATCCATCTGACCGGACTGCACTTTCAGACTGCGTGAATCAGGCCTTCATGGTCGAATTGCTGCAAAGAAACCACTACTAAAGGACACCAATAAGAAGAAGAGACTTGCTGGGCCAAGAAACACAAGCAATGGAAATTAGAATGGTGGAAATCTGTCCTTTGGTCTGATGAGGTCCAAAAGGATTCTACCCCCAAGCCATAAGACTCCTGAACAGCTAATCAAAGGGCTACCCAGACCCCTCTTTTACGCTGCTCCTACTCTCTGTTTATAATCTATGTATAGTCACTTTAACTCTCCCTACATGTACATATTACATATGTACATATAGCCTCACTTGTTATTTTATTGCTGCTGTTTAAATATTTATTACTTTTATTTTCTATTTAATTTTTTTTACTTAACACTTATTTTTAATTTTATTCTTAACTTCTTGAAACTCTAGGGGCGCAATTTCATTTTTGGATGAAAAACGTTCCCGTTTTAAACAAGATATTTTGTCACAAAAAGATGCTCGACTATGCATATAATTGATAGCCTTGGAAAGAAAACACTCTGAATTTTCCAGAACTGCAAAGATATTGTCTGTGGGTGCCCTAGAACGGGAGCTACAGGCAAAACCAAGATGAAACGGCAACCAGGAAACCAGCAGGATTTTTGAGGCTCCGTTTTCCATTGTCTCCTTATATGGCTGTGAATGCGAGAGGAATGAGCCTGCCCTTTCTGTCGTTTCCCCAAGGTGTCTGCAGCATTGTGACGTATTTGTAGGCATATCATTGGAAGATTGACCATAAGAGACTACATTTTCCAGGTGTCCGCCGTCGAAATTGGTGCGTCTTTTTCAGCTGCTGGTATTTTTCCATGCGATTCTGAGGGGGAAAGCAGGCTTCACGAACTGCATATCAATGAAGAGATATGTGAAAAAACACCTTGAGGATTGATTCCAAACAACGTTTGCCATGTTTCGGTCGATATTATGGAGTTAATTCGGAAAAAGTTTGACGTTTTGGTGACTGAATTTTCGGTTCTTTCGGTAGCCAAATGTGATGTACAAAACGGAGCGATTTCTCCTACACAAAGATTCTTTCAGGAAAAACTGAACATTTGCTATGTAACTGAGAGTCTCCTCATTGAAAACATCCGAAGCTCTTCAAAGGTAAATGATTTTATTTATTTGGTTATCTGGTTTTTGTGAAAATGTTGCGTGCTAAATGCTACTCAAAATGCTAAGCTAGCTTAGCATACTCTTACACAGATTAGTGATTTGCTATGGTTCAAAAGCATATTTTGAAAATCTGAGATGACAGTGTTGTTAAGAAAAGGCTAAGCTTGAGGGCAGGCGCATTATTCTCATTTTATTTGTGATTTTCAGAAATCGTTAACGTTGCGTTATGCTAATGAGCCTGAGGCTTTATTCACGATCCCGGATCCGGGATGGGGAGTATCAAGAGGTTTTTAAGGCATTGTTGGTTAAGGGCTTGTAAGTAAGCATTTCACTGTTCACTGTTGTATTGGGCTCATGTGACAAATACCATTTAATTTGATTTGAGTCCAAATTTGAGATTTTTGGTTCCAACCGCCATGTCTTTGTGAGACGCGGAGTAAGGATTATCTGTATGTGTAACAGTATAACTTTAGTCCGTCCCCTCGCCCCTACCTGAACCAGGGACCCTCTGCACACATAGATAACTGACACCCACGGAGCATCGTTACCCATCGCTCCACAAAAGCCACGGCCCTTGCAGAGCAAAGGGAACCACTACTTCAAGGTCTTAAAGCGAATGACATCACCGATTGAAACGCTATTAGCGCGCACCACTGCTAACTAGCTAGCCATTTCACATCAGTTACACTCACACCCCTTTTGACCTCCTCCTTTTCCGCAGCAAACCAGTGATCCGGGTCAACAGCATCAATGTAACAGTTTAACTTTAGTCCGTCCCCTCGTCCCTACCCAGGCTCGAACCAGGGGCCCTCTGCACACAGACAACAGTCACCCATGAAGCTCCATTACCCTTCGCTCCACAAAAGCCGCAAGTCTTGCAGAGCAAGGGGAACCACTACTTAAAAGGTCTCAGAGCGTGTGACGTCGCCGATTCAAACGCTATTAGCGCGCACCACCGCTAACTAGTTAGCTATTTCACGTCGGTTACATATGGTTCCCAGTGTGAAGCATGGAGGAGGAGGTGTGATGATGTGGAGGTGCTTTGCTGGTGACACTGTCTGTGATTTATTTAGAATTCAAGGCACACTTAACCAGCATGGCTACCACAGCATTTTGCAGCGATATGCCATCCCATCTGGTTTGTGCTTAGTGGGAATATCATTTGTTTTCAGCAGGACAATGACCCAACACACCTCCAGGCTGTGTAAGGGATATTTGGCCAAGAAGGAGAGTGATGGAATGCTGCATCAGATGACCTGGCCTCCACAATCACCCAAACTCAACCCAGTTGATTTGGTTTGGGATGAGTTGGATCCCAGAGTGAAGGTAAAGCAGACAACAAGTGATCAGTATATGTGGAACTCCTTCAAGACTGTTGGAAAAGCATGTCTACAATGTAGAAAAAATAAAGAAAAACCCTTGAATAAGTAGGTGTGTCCAAACTTTTGACTGCTACTGTATATACCGGTATACATCATTTTAATAGCAGGACACTGTGTTGTCTATCATCCCTCTGAAATGTATGAATTAGGCTATTTCTGAATGTTTGAATACTAAGCAACCTGCCTGCACATAGTTTGAAGTACAATACCAGCATGGCTACGGTAGTAGGTCAAAGCTGTTTGTTGGAAAACCTTGGTTGTCACGCCCTGGTTGAGGTATTTTGTGTTTATCTTAATTTATTTGGTCAGGCCAGGGTGTGGCATGGGGTTTTTGTATGTGGTGTGTTGGTATTGGGTTTGTAGCTTAGTGGGGTGTTCTAGATAAGTCTATGGCTGTCTGAAGTGGTTCTCAATCAGAGGCAGGTGTGTATCGTTGTCTCTGATTGGGAACAATATTTAGGCAGCCATATTCTTTGTGTGTTTGGTGGGTGATTGTCCTTAGTGTCCTTGTTCCTGGAGCTGTGTTAGTTTACACTAGTATAGGCTGTTTCGGTTTTCGTTACGTTCTTTGTTTTGTAGTGTTTGTATTTAGATTCGTGTTACGTTTTGTTCATTAAACATGGATCGCAATCTACACACTGCATTTTGGTCCGACTCTCTTTCACCGCATGAAAACCGTTACATTGGTAGAGCATGGGTGGAATAGGCATTGTGGTGCTCATGTGAATGTCTTTTCTTTTTCAGGTTCAGACCAATGCCAACTTTCACTTAAAATGTATTTATTCAACATTATTATACAACATTATAATACAGCATAAAACAGCAATAAAGGTTAAGTAACAGTAAACAATAATGACAAATGAAAAAACAGAAAAAATGTGCTTGTTATCTTAAAACAACCGAGCAAGCTCCTCGAAAATACACAAATAATCAACATGTACACATGAACTATTTACCTGAAAATGAATCTTAAAGTTTACTGAAGAAAGCCTGGTACTCCATTGTTTGTGAACAAAAATGAGTTTTAACACTAATTGCCATTGACAGTTTTTTATATCGTCTCTTTTTGGTCCATTTAGATTGTTAATGTATACAATTTTTTTTAAATGTTATGGTTAAAAATGTTCATGTTTTACAGTGACTTGTAGTAGGCTCCTAAGTGGACCATAAGGTTAAAAACCTAACCAAATTAAGAAACTAAACTAAAAAACTAAATAAAATAAAATTAAGTAACTCCGCCAAAGTGTCTCTTTTGGGTCACTTTTGCCGGTCCCAAACCCAGATAAAGGAGGAGGGTTGGAATTGTGACATTAAAAAAAACAAGAATCGACAGAAGAAAGTTCATTTGTAGTTCTAAACATATTTAGGGTGTTTTTTACTCACTTTTAGTCTCTCCCACAACGTTATTCCTCTCTCCTACAGCATCCATCACAATTACATGCACATGGCAAATTATGCAAATTAGGTGATGATGTCATTTAGCGACTTTAAGCGACTTTTAGGGCAGCCAATAGCTACTTTCCTTACTGAGGAGTTGGTAACACTGATTTGCACACTTGCAGTGCAAAACTGAATTGAGGCTCTATTTAACGTTACATGTGGGGTTATTTATATATTTATTAATTCCATTATTTTACTTTTAGAATTGTGTGTATTGTTGTGAATTGTTAGACACTACTGCACTGTTGGAGCTAGAAACAAAAGCATTTCGCTACACCCCCAAAAACATCGGCATACAATGTGTCACGTTCTGACCATCGTTCTTGTGTGTTTTCCTTGTTTTAGTGTTGGTCAGGACGTGAGCTGGGTGGGCATTCTATGTTGTGTGTCTGGTTTGTCTATTTCTATGGAACCATATTTAGGTAGCCTGTTTTTTTGTTGGGTTTTGTGGGTGATTGTTCCTGTCTTTGTGGCACCAGATAGGACTGTTTTGGTTTTTTCACGTTTCTTTTTTTGTAGATTGTTGTACTTTCATCTTTATTAAAGATGTACAAAACTAACCACGCTGCATTTTGGTCCGCCTCTCTTTCACCAGAAGAAAACCATTACACAATGTGTATGTGACAATACAATTTGATTTGATTTGAACCATTGCCTATATGCGGTTCATACCTAGCTTACTATATCTTAACAAAGCAATTTATTTTCTCGGCTATGGTTTATGAGTGATAAATTATACATTTAATCAAAACTGTTGCCCCTGCAAACGTATTCAGTCCAAAAGGTGGCAAGTCTTGTCATGCATAGGTGTAATAGGTGGCAGGGAAGTCAGGCGCAGGAGAGTCAAATGGAGTGTAAAATGGAGTCTTTTAATAAAGTTCACGGAGTATGCTCCATAACACTAAATGTACATAAACAAACAAGGGTACGAGGACCCGACGCGCACCTATACAACATCACACTACACTGACAATAAAACAATCTCTGACAAAGACATGAGGGGAAACAGAGGGTTAAATACACAACAGGTAATGAATGGGATTGAAAACAGGTGTGTGGGAAGACAAGACAAAACCAATGGAAAATGAAAAAAGGATCAATGATGGCTAGAAGACCGGTGACGTCGAACGCCGAGCACCGCCCGAACAAGGAGAGGCAACGACTTCGGCAGACGTCGTGACAAGTCTAATGGTCTTATGGACGCTGTATTCTCGTTCTTGATTACCCTAATGCTAACGACCCTATTAAGTATGTGGTTCTAGGTAACGGACGGATGGTTCATGATGAGAGTGTGTTTATTTGCACATTTTCATTGAGATTGGTGTCATATTGGCATAGATATGATAGTAGGGAGATCTGAATTTTAACATTGAGCTTCAATCAAATCCTATTGCCCCCACAATAGTAATTAGTCCTTACAGTTTCGTTGGGATTAATTTAATCCAATTCTGTTTATCGTCAATTTTAATGGCACAATTCAATATCAGATAAATACAGTAAATGCCAATTGAAATTCTGTAAAATAAAGCATTATTGACTTACAACTACTTAGAACTCCTTTCGATTTCTGACGCAGATCACGCTGAAAGTCCTGCCTCTCCCATCTCCTCATTAGTTTATAGAAGCAGGTACCCACGTGCCATCTCCTCATTGGTTAAACCCACGTGGGTGATTGAAAGATTAACTGTTTTGCCGGTCGTGGTGGTAATACTATGAACGTTTAGATGCCGATCACCATATAAGTTCAAAGATGAAAAGCCTAGGAGGAGGAGAGATGACTAGAAACGATTCAGTTGGCCGTTTTATGTGTGGATTAATTGTCAGAGTAGAGGACCTTGTGCATTTCAGGTAAAATAACAACTCAATGTTTAAATCCCAGGACAAATTAGCTAGCAACAGCAAGCTAGCTAAATAGGACAAATTAGCTAGCAAGTGCAAGCTAACTAGCTAAATTACCATACATGTTTAATGCTTTTCGACCTGTCCCCAAATGAATGTCATTGGTTCAGTTTGTGTAACGGATGTCTTCGGTGGAAGGAGAGGAGGACCAAGGTGCCGTGTGGTAAGTGTTCATGATCATATTTATTTAAACTCAGAACACTAAACAAAATAACAAAGAGAACGAAACAAAACTGAAACATTTCTGTAAGGTGACGAAAAACACTAAACAGAAAATAATCACCCACAAAACACAGGTGGGAAAAGGTTACCTAAGTATGATTCTCAATCAGAGACAACAAACGACACCTGCCTCTGATTGAGAACCATACTAGGCCGTAGAAAATATAACATAGAAAAAAGAACATAGACAACCCACCCCAACTCACGCCCTGACCAAACTAAAACAAAGACATAACAAAGGAACTAAGGTCAGAACGTGACAGTTTGTTTTGATATTTTAACCTGTGTGTCATGATCACGTTTGGTGTAGGGGGACAAAATACATTAATGCACAATAGTGCACACGCGCAGCCGGTTTAGGTTCTGTGTAAGAGAATATCCTATTTTAATTTCATATTATTTTTATGGAAACGTTATCTATTTGTACACAGAAGAAAAATATGAACGTAACATGAAAAGTATTGGTCCCATGTTTCATGAGCTGAAATAAAA
The DNA here is from genome assembly GCF_036934945.1 of Oncorhynchus masou masou. NCBI lineage: Eukaryota > Metazoa > Chordata > Actinopteri > Salmoniformes > Salmonidae > Oncorhynchus > Oncorhynchus masou. The sequence continues at coordinate 8,544 of NW_027015525.1, forward strand.
GATCCCGGAAAGGTTCCATACTCACAAAAAGCTTATTTCTCTAAAATGTTGGGCACAAATTTGTTTACATCCCTGATAATGAGCATTTCTCATTTGCCAAGATAATCCATCCACCTGACAGGTTTGGCATATCAAGAAGCTGATTAAACAGCATGATCATTACACAGGTGCACCTTGTTCTGGGGACAATAAAAGACTACTCAGTTTTGTCACACACCACAATGCCACAGATGTCTAAAGTTTTGAGGGAGCATGCAATTGGCATGCTGACTGCAGGAATATCTACCCGAGCTGTTGCTAATTTCTCCAACATAAGCTTAGTTTTAGAGAATTTGGCAGTACATCCAACAGGCCTTAAAACCGCAACCCACGTGTAACCATGCCAACCCAGGACCTACACATCCGGCTTCTTCACCTGCAGGGTCGTCTTAGACCAGCCACACAGACAGCTGTTGAAACCATTCTGAAACCATCTCAGGGAAGGAGATATCGACAGTGAGTTCCAGTTCCCACCAATATCAACCAACTTCACATGGCCATTGAAGAAGAGTGGGACAACATTCCACAGGCCCCAATCAACAGCCTCATCAACTCTATGCGAAGGAGATGTTTCGCACTGCTTGAGGCAAATGGTTGTCACACCAGATACGGACTGGTTTTCTGATACATGCCCCTACCTGTTTTTTAAGGAATCTGTGACCAACAGACGCATTCCCAGTCATGTGAAGTACATAGATTAGGGTCTAATGAATTTATTTGAATTGACTGATTTCCTTTTAAGTGAACTGTAAATCTTTGAAATTGTTGCATGTTGCATCTATTTTTATTTAGTTTATAGTGTATGAGTCCAATGTTGTGATTTAGCTTCAATATTTTAACACAAAATAAAGTGTGGACAAAAATACAGCATGTTGAACAAATGATGTATGTTACCTACTCAAGAGAGGCATCATATATTTTTAGACGCCTTATATAATATGTATTACTTATGAATGCCTATATGAACATTTTTCCCAAAGACATTTCCGATTCTCAGTCATACTTGTGAAACTCAAATGATGATTTCATGGAAAAGGCAGGGAATAATATCACTCACATTTCACATAGGCCTCAGCAATTGATTACACCTTGGAGGTCAAAATCAATGCAAATCTTAACTCCAACCATAATGTATGTAACGATTACAGTACGACTGTAGGATACCTATTTCAAAAAGGAAACAGAAGAATTACTCACAAAAGAATATGTACTGATGCTATCTATGACTGTACTGACGCCTTTGGAAACCATTGACGTTTCTTAGTGATGAACATCAATTTTAAACCTGTTCTTGTAGGCGAGTGGATGCGATGTTAGGGTCTTCTGATTTGATAAGGTTTACAGAGAAGCTATAATATAAACTGAAGCTGTACGTTTTTTTTCCCAGATACACCTACTTTCACTGTGGCATTTCACATTTGTGATGATACCTAGATAAGAGGAAATGGAAAAGGATAATCTCCACAGTATCTGTTGTCCAAGTCTGTGAGCTGAAGCTAACATCTGTGACCCTGTGTCTGGACACGCTGCACCAGACTGTAGAGTGTTAAGATGAATTCATTTGTACTCTCAGCAAGCTGAATATAAATGGAAATAAAATGTATTGACAAAATGGAAATAAAATGTTATAATATTGTGGACACTTGCCTATGAGTAAAATCACATGAAGAACACTCGTTGCGATAAAACCAAATACAAAAACTCAATAGAAATACAAATTATTTTAAAATGTAATGAATATTGAATTTCTTATAACTCTATTAAAGGGTGATCAAGGAATTATTTCAAGTGGTGTTAGTGATGGATACCTCAACCCTTCAATGAGTACCTCAACCCCCATGTCAGAAGGCTTGATATTAAAATACACAGAAGATGAACAGAGAAGTGAATGTATTAGAGAATCATCCTGCCCATTAAGAGGTAGTCTAATTGCATAATTATATCTTCCATTAGAAAGGATGAGCGCTAAATGACACAATGTCACTTTGATGAGTAAGTCTGGGTGAATGTGCCAACTTCCTTGCGCATTAGCGAGTAACTCCCAACTTAGAATGTGCAAATCAGGAATCAATGTCAAATAGTGATGCCGGCCTTGAAAAAGAATACCAACAACCACAACTAAATTCCACTAATACTTTAAGAATGAGAACGTTTCCTAGCTCCTTTCCCTCCACTATGATCACAGAGACCTTTCAACCAAAAGAGTTATTAATTGAGAGCACAACACGGACTAATTTAATCCCAATTAGAGCATTTCACATTTTTGATAGTATTTTTTCCTCTTTTATTAACGAATCAGCCATCGGGTGTAGAGCCTTTTCAGGTCTGACTTGGTGGCTTGTCCGGGATAATAATAATAATAATAATAATAATAATAATAATAATAATAATAATAATAATAACAACAACATTCTGGAGTTTGACATGTTGCTCCTGCATCTCAGAGTCTTTGAAACAGTCTAATTAGAATCACATCTGCAAAATGTTCAACCTTCAGATGTCTACAGTAATAAACCCTTTTGTTTTCTGTACTCCTTTGTAGTCCGTGATTGAGTTTCGATTGACAATTCAGTATAAAATGTGCTGTGGGAGGAGACTTCGAACTGTGGAACCTATTTTACAAAGCTCAGCATTACCGTTTGACATCTGCACAAATAAAACAGAATAATTGTTACTCAAAACTTTGATGAAGGGCATAGAAAACACAATCGATTCCAGGAATTTCAATAACCTTGGTGCAATGTTCACATGTGTGTGGTACATTTTCACAACTCTGAGCACAAAAATCTAAACAGATCATCAAAATGG